>NW_028125231.1:0-163404 GCF_965194825.1 Balaenoptera physalus
TGTGAGACTTAAGGCCAACCTCCCCGAGAGACTTTGTTTCTATTTCTCCTAGTAAACCTAGACTCATCTCCTGTCACCTTCAACTCTACTCCAATTGTGTTCTTTCAACCCAGACCCCTGACCCTGCTTTTTACTTCTGCCATTTCATCCTCACTCCTGCTTCCTTTCCTAAATCCATACGTCTCTTTTGGCCTTCCTAGCCCTGGGCCAAGTTCCTTCCTCTTTCCTCAGTTTTTACCCCTTTCCTTCATTCTCCCATCCAACTTTCAGGCCTTCCTTTCTCACGCCCCAGTTAGCAGCATCTCAAAATTCGAAAGGTTTATTACTCATCTATTAATTCTATTCCATTTACTTATTCGGTTCTATACCTATCTTACCTATGTATGGAAGAACCGCTGGTAGCCAAGGTGGCAGCAAGAATCCTAGCAGCTGTCACCTGACGTATCCGTAGTAGTCAGCAATTTCCATTTCTTTGTCCCTCTGGGTGAAAAATTGCAGCTTCCCCGAAGAGGTGTATCTGGCAGCATTCTCCCGTTGTTGTTGAGCCCGCCTCTTCATGGCCTCTCGCTCTGGCCTCTGCTCTTGTTCGATGGGCTTTGACATGACTGGCTCAGGCACGTTGGGTTCCCTCCATGGAACTCGTTGCTTGCTGAAGTCTTGGAGTAGAAGTTGGGTTTGGAGCTTGGGTGGGGACTGGCGCTTAGTCACAGCAGGGGGAACAGGCTCGCGCTGGAGAGAAGCGCCAGATGAAGTTTTGTAGGGTGCAGGCCTAGGAGCAGCAGGCTGAGGGACACGAGGCTGGGTATGGTTGGTCCAAGCCGGTTGGGTTGGGTTGGCCACAGTTGGCTGAGCTGGTTTGGCGGGACCTGGCAAAGAGGCAGGAGCTGGCTGGGATGAATTGACTGCAGCAGGTTGAGCTGAGTCAGTAGAACCAGGCTGGGCACGGTAAGCCACAGCAGGCCGATGTGAGGCCAGAGACTGTGGCCTCCGAGGAGCGGGTCGAGCTTGAGGCTTGTCCCAGGCAGAAAAAGGCAGAGGTATCAACTTGACCTTCCCAGGAGGAGGCCGCTCACACTGGGATGGAGATGGACACTCTGTTTCAGCACTGCTGTCTGGTTTCTGGGCTTGGACTTGCGTTTTCTCAGGCCTCTTACCCTCACGTGGGGTATGCCGCCGTGGCTGGATCGCTGGGGGTGGCTGGGGGTCTTTGGGGTTGCTTGAATTTCCCAAGAGCCGACAGGAAGAGAGCCCAGTTTTCGTCTCATTCTTCTTCCCCAGCGCATGAAGAACCTTCACAGACTCCAGCATGCGCACGCCAAGGGAGGTTCGAGGCTTTTGAAAGCTCTCTTGGCGAAGCTCAGTTTGGTGTTCCTTTCGCTTCGTGTTGGGGATTGCTGGCTTGTCTTCTGCCTTGACTTTGTTCCCTGACTGCTTGTTCTCTTCAGCCTTGTTTCTTCCTCTGGTCCTTTTGGTCTTTTCCTGCCCATGGCTCTCAGTTTTGCTGATCTTTCCGGATGCAGCTTTCTGAGGTTTGCCTTGAGAGTGCTTGGCCGTGTTCGCAGGAGCCCTGTCACTGACTGCAGCAGTGCATATAACCGCTTCTCCCCCTAACAGGCACTCTGGATCCTTTGGCTGGATTTTGGCCTTGGGAGCACCACCGATAGGCTCAGAGGCTTTCTGTTTGTTCTTCCTGGGTTGATCAGAGGGAACCTTTACGACACTTGGCTTTTCCTGCACCTGATTCACCTTAATGGCTCTGGTGTCTTCAGCTTTGATCACGTTGGGACCTTGGGATCGATCAAGATCTTTCCAAGAATTAAAGAGCTGGGGAAGGTGAATATCCTCCGCCAGTGTAGTAATGTCTGCAAGACCACTGCTAGGTTCAGTCCCATTTTCAAGTGTCCCTAGGTCCTGACGACTCAGGCTGTTCTCTCCCAGATCAGCATTTTCAGAACCAGGCTGCTCCTCTTGGCTGAGGGGATCGGTGCAGGCCAGCGGCTGGGGAATATCAGGGATTCCTAAAGGGAGTAGTGGAGGATCTTGGTTTTCTATTGGGATCTGGTAGGCCTCCAGAGGCTTTGACAGCTTGGTTTTGATATCCTCCACGTTCTTACTCTCTGTTTGTCCCTGGCTTGGAGCTGGAGGCAGGGCCAGGAGACGCCTGGCACTCTGGACTGGAGCTGTCACTGAAATGTCCCCAAGTTCAGATGGTGGGTTACTCTCAAGTATGTGACTGTTTCTGCTACTGCAGGACTTGGGGAGTTCTTGAGTTTGTGTCACACAAAACGTCTGGCTTGGAGGTTGCAATCCCAGGGAATTTTTCATCACCAGGGAAGTCTCCATCACTACAAAGGGATCAAGGGAGAAGTCAGTCCCTGGTAAATGAGATGCTCCCCCTAAACACCAACACAGCAGTCGTGTACCTTTCAAGGGGTTCAGGGGCAAGATGGGCAAGGCATTTCTACTAACTCTTCTTAAGGATCATGGACAGTGCCCTATGCTACGAGGTAAGCGGTGACTGTTGTAATGCTTAACTGGTGATCATTTCATGTCACTGATCCTTGGCTCTCTTTGTATCTCATAGGACTGTTGTAAGTCCAATACAAAATGAGTCTTCTTTTTAAACAACTGAAATGTTTTACAAAGCCTAGCATTCTCATATAGAGTCCTTTCAATTCTCCCCACTTTCCCGAGAGGCTAAGAACACTTCACACCATGAACTAGGAGAGGGGGTAGAGCCCTTTCTGATGAAATACAGAAACAAAGACAGAGTCTTAGCCTGCTTGCTCTCTGGACAGGATCTCGGACCACAAGGTCTTAAATCCTGGTATAAATGACGGAAGTGAGGACACTTCAACTGGCACTCTCATAACAAGAGTTCTGAGACACCTTCCAAAGAGACTGTAGCAGTAGACGAGGGAAGGGAGTGCTACAGTGTGGTCGTACAGGGGGAATGCTCGGCTACAGCAGTGAAAAATGTGGTACCTATTGGTGTGCTCTCGGGGTTCTTGTACATGTAGCATAGATGACCTTTACAGTGTCCCTGCCACCTTCCCACCTGCATTAGGTGTTCTTTTTGTTTTTTTGTTTTTTTGTTTTTTTTTAATTTACGTTTATTTATTGATTGATTGTTTGAACTTATTTATTCTACGTATTTATTTTTTTGGCTGCACAGGGTCTTCATTGCTGTGCACGGGCTTTCTCTAGTTGCGGCTAGCGGGGTCTACTCTTGGTTGCGCTGTGCGGGCTTCTCTTGTTGCGGAGCATGCGCTCTAGGCGCGTGGGCTTCGGTAGTTGCGGCTCACGGGCTCTAGAATGCAGGCTCAGTCGTTGTGGCACATGGGCTTAGTTGCTCCACGGCATGTGGGATCTTCCCAGACCAGGGCTCGAACCCGTGTCCCCCGCATTGCATTGGCAGGTGGATTCTTAACCACGGCGCCACCAGGGAAGCCCTAGGTGTTCTTACATAGAGTCTAAAAACAGAGGGCACTGAGCGAAGGTAGTGGTTACTAAAGGCTCAGGATCTAAATTCTACCTGTCTCTACACCCCTTCCCAGCTGTCGATTTGACCCCATTTGTGAATGCCGACCTCATTCTTCAGCTTTCTCTGCCGTTTGTATACTCACCTTGAAAACTTGTTTCTGTGATGCGTTGAGCAGACACAGGGTGGCAGATTGCAGAGGTGGAAGCTGGTGGTCGGATATTTGTGGGCTGAATCTCCTTCAGTCCCATTCCCATTTCTGGTTGCGCAGAGGCCCTACTTCCTGTGTATGACGCGGAGCCATAGGATTGCGGGCAGGAGCCAAGTTCTCCATACAGTGAAGACCCCAGTGTGCCTTGGTTATAGTAATATACCTGGCTTCCTTCCTGGTAGGGAAGTGACAGGCGGCTATGCCCCTGATTTGGAATCTGAGATGGTGCTCCCTGAGCAAGCCTGGCAGAAAGTGATGGATATAGAGGGACCATGTTATTGGCGTCTGAAGTTTTATCATACTGGGCTGCCATAAACATGGAGGAAGCAGCTGGGTGCCGGTCAGTGAGTGCCAGAGTAAAGTCTCCGAGTGAAGAGGAATTCTTTTCAGTGCTTCCTGTGATGTCCCACTCAAGAACACCTGGATAGGAAGGAGCTGAAGTGGAGATCTGGCTGTGGTCAGTAACTCCAGATAACATAGTCGTGCTGGAATGTTGGTAAAGGTAGGCACTACCCATGAGTGTCTGGAAAGAGGTACCGGTAGCCGATGCCGAACTGACGGCAGGGGCAGAGACTCTGGAGAAGTTGCAGACACTTCGTGTTAGGGAAGTTGCATTGCTCACCACAGGAAGAGAATGCTGCAGAGAATTTAGAGTTCCAAGTAGAGATGGATTTTGGAAATTTTCTGTAAGAACAAGAGGGTCATGAAAAACTCAGGGAGGTTGAGAAATTCTCACTACGTTTGAGGAACAGCATTATCTTAAGGTTCTTGCTCTCAGGACACCTCTACTATCGACCCTTCCTGAGAAACCCAAAATCAGACAGTTAATGATGGCTGTAAGGACTGAGCAGTTTTCCACTCTTCTGTATTAACTGCCTGTGCTCCCATCTTGGGCACAGATGGGCAGAAGAGCCAAGTGGTATGGTTCAGACATTGTTCTCTAGGCTGGAAGCAACCTTCTCCCTGCCCTGTCTTTCCCTTCAGCCTGCACTCGTATTGACTTCTATGCTATTTCCTAGACTGGAAGCATTTTAGAACTAGGAGGCCCTTAGAGAACTTTCTCTTTTTTCAGTCTCATTTCACGAGTAAGGAAACTGAGGCTCAGAGAGGTCGGGTTGACTTGTTCAGGTTCTCTCATTATGTTAGTGTCATTACCAGGTTTCAGAACCTAAGTATCCTGACTTCCTTGCCAGGACTCCACTCTGAGCATGATAGTGCCAGAAAGCAGGAGAAATAGAACTTATAATATAAGCATTTTTTTTGTCCATTAGAAAACAGTACGGCCATTACCATTGTCATCTTCAGTGTCTCCCTTTGCTTGTGCAGTTCCCACGCTATTACCTAGAGTTGACGTATAGCTCAGTCCAACTGGTGAACTGAAAGAGTCATTTTTGCCCTCTTCAAGCCTGGTTTCTCATCCTACCTCAAAATGATTACCCGAAAGTGGATTTCTTAAGTGCTTTTGGAAAGAGAAAAGTTATCTGATTACTTCAGATTACTCATCTATAAAGTGGTTATAACACCACCACCAATAATAATAGCAGTAATAATTAATAGATGAATAAGCTGATCTATTGCGTATGATTTATATGGAGGAAGATACAATAAGTTCTAGAAAGACAAAGAAAAATCATGAAAAACATGTTACGTAACGAAAAAGAAATCCATAGATATTAATGAAAACTGGGGTATGTGGGCAAGTATCAAAGCCTAATGAATTTACTAACAAATGACATTCTGTACCATACATGCAATATTATGAAAGTGAATTTTGCCCACTCTATTTTAGTGAATACTATTAACCAAAAAACACGATGGAGGTGATAGAGGTGAATGAATTCCTAGCCAATGCATACAGACAGAGACGATAAATCAGTAAAAAATGCACAACAAGCAACAGAATGCAACAAATGTGAATGTATAGGTAGCCACAACATATGTAGACAAGTATTTCAATGAAAACCGGTACAAAGCAGACAGCAAAATAGTAAGTGTAAAAGAGTTTCATTATTGTGCTCATTCATATTTTTACCCAGCAAGTAACAGGTATTAAGCCTAGGAGAAATATATCTGTCCATGAATATAACTCATATAATAAGCAGAAAGGAAGCTTAAAAAGTATCAAGAAGGTTTTTGTATTTATCCTAGAACTTAGAATCATCTTCCACATCCAAGAAGATGACATCCCAAGACCTCAAAAAACCATCATCCCTAGAATCCAATTAAAAAAGATTTTCAAATGTAAGAAAATCCAAAGGACTCCACAACATTGTTTTAGATAAATGTGGATGTTTGTGTTTTCTTTTTTTCTTTTGCCGCGCCGCGTGGCCCTGGCCGTGAAAGCACCGAGTCCTAAGCGCTGGACCGCCAGGGAATTCCCTAAATGGGGAATTAGAGATGTGGGGCTTGACTTTTTCTTTTTCTTCTCCGGTAGCTAAGATCTACAAGCGAACGATGGCTGTTGATCAATGTGCTCTCTGTGTTAGGAAGGAAATAACTGTAAAAATTGAAAAGCAACCTTGCCTTAGAAGCTACATATCACACAAAGGAAATAGTCCTTCTGATTCAATGTAGAAGATATCATTTAAAATGTTTAATTGGTCAAATGTCTACCTAGTTTAAAAATTAGAAAGAATAGAACACTGAAAAGCAGCCCCCTAGATAACCACTTTGGTTTCTGGTTTCTAGGAAGCATCATTTCTAAAACATACTTCTAAAATGTTTCTATTCCAAACTGTCAAGTGCCAGCTGTATTCAGAGAGGCAATAAAAGAAAGAAAACGGAGTATGACTTTTCTGATAGGCTGCCCTTCCTGGTGATCCCCTGTTCTGGCCTTACTTTCCTTCTTAGTCTGTTAATGTAAGGATTTGCTACCATCAGCTTTGTTTTGCCCTGCTCTGAGCAGATTTCCCTCTGTGCTGTTTCTGCTTTAATTTAAAATCTTTGGCTCCCATCAACATTCCATGGCAAACTGCCTCTTTCTTGAGAGCTCCTCTATGCTTTCCCTCTTCATTCTTATATTTTTTTCCCATCTCTTGGTTCCTGTTGGCCTGTGCTAATGAAAACAATCCTAAACTTGCTTACGTTTGACTCTGTGCCTCCCTATATAGCCCAGTACTCTCCATCCTCTCTCCCTATTCTCTCTTTTCAACTAGTCGAAATACTAGTGGAGGGAGACCATTGGAGATGAAACATCTTGGTATATATCGCTAGTTTTCTGTGTCACCTGGCTTTTCTATGTTTCTGTTGAAACACTCTTTTGAGAAGTCTCTGATTTCATTTTCTACATGGGTACCCTTTAAGGCTCAATATTGGAAAAGAAGGGGATCAGAGTGATCAACCCAATGTGGTATCCTAACGTAACAGATAAGGAAAGCAGCAGGCTTTGTGAGGCAGTCAGTGATTTGTCCAAAGTCACACAGACAGTAAACGTCAAAGTCAAAACTGAAATTAGGTCTCCAGACTTGTAGTTCAATACTTTCCCTCATTATTCCACGCTATTTTGAATCTCCTCCTCAATTTAGGGGCAAAAGAAATCGAACGCAAAACTTTCCAAAGTTTCTTTTCTTACCTGACATGGTCAGAGAAGAGGAGACATCAACTGCAGGTACAAGGGATGAGGAGACAACACTAGAGGATGTCTGAGTGGCTGCAGCTGAACGGCGCACGTGTCCAGTACAAAGGTCACTGGTTACTGGTCCAAACGGCTCCACGGAAACCCCAAGACCTCTACCAAGTGGTAGTAGGTTTGGTAGGAGAGTGATGTCACAAAGCAGGCAGTTGAAAGGTATGAGCTAGCCAATAGGGAGGTCCGATCCCCAACAGGAGGGCGGGCTTGGGTGAAGAGAGCGTAGGAGAGCTAAAACAACCCCTCAATTTCTGAGCTCTGGGGAGGAAATCCTAGAAGACAGATTTACCTCCCCCAGGCTCTTCCATTAGGGAAATCATTGCAACATTTCTTACAGACGTTCATTAATATAATTAACTAACAGTTACTTATATTCTACAGAGTATTCTATTTTATGTATCATATACTTAGAGCTATATAGATCTTATTTAACTAGTATCCTTAGGAAGGAAAGAGCCATGTAGTTTGAACTATTACAGTTGTAACTTGGTTAAAGAGCAGGGTGAAGTTTGTTGAGTGTACCCTGTGGAGAATGTTGTGGTCCAAGGCTCTTCTCTTTTAGTTTCTTCTCCTTGACTCCTACCTTCCTTGGGCTGGGCTAGGCTGGGGGCCAGGTTGGACTTGCGACTTAACATTTCTCTTCCGCTTTCTTTTTTTTTTTTTTTCTTCCATTATGGGCATTGCTTCTAGGACAAGCCTTGATCTTGCATTGGATGTTCCTTCCTGTCAACTTCCAGCAGCAGGAGTCTTCTTTTCAGTGCTTGATGCTTCACGAAATAGACTCTGCCCATTGGCAGCAAATACCAGAGAGCTAGGAGACAGAGCTGGTTGCAGACCTTTCCTCTTCCAGCCTTTGGTTGCAATTGTTTTGCCCATGATTTGCTAGCTCTAGTTCCTTGGGCCACACAGGTATCCTGCCATCCAGCTCTTTTTATATGTGAGAGACATTCTGAACACTGTCCCTCTTTCTTTGCACAGAAGTATATACAGTGTGGCAGTTACCGTAATCTCCTCCCCCTTGCAAACAGCCCCTCTAGAATCTCGGACCTCTAGGACTCTCTGTCTTGCATGCTTGGGTGCAAGGCCAAGCACAATGAAGAGGAGAATAATTAGAGAAAGAGGAGGACATTGGTGGAGAACTGGGAGCAGGTAAGGTGAAAGGGCACCGGAGAAAAGAGATGCATGTAGGTTTTTTGGTTTCTGTGGGAAACAAGTTGACACACTTGGGCCTCATTTTGTATTAACAGAACAGAGAGTTGTAGATATAAGTAGCTAGATCGTGCAGCAACTGCCATGAAGTCTGTACACTGAAGAGAACAGTCTCACATCTAGTTTTCATTTTGTTTTATGTCATATTACCTTATTTATAGCATTCACTGGTATGTTTGTAGAACGCAGATGTTTTCAAATGCTCTGGTTTTGTCTACATGGTTATTTCCTTGTCCTATTTGTAAGGAATCCAACATTGTAAGACATATTGCATGTTTTTCTCTTGACGATTGTTTACCTTGAAGCGTCATGAGCTAACTTGAGCTGTTGGATTTTGTGGAGAAACTTTAAAAAGGGTCTGTGAAAAAGGCATTGTGGTGAGTCGCATTATGCACCCGAGCGTAAGGAGCAGATATCTGCCACCAGCCCAGCTTGGCCTGGATTGCCTCTGTGTTAGTTCCCCTGGTTAGTGCTTTTCTCCCTAACCACTCTTGTGACTGTGATAATGTGAGTTAAGGGCTGAGTTGCTAGTGATTTATGTGTGAGGTAGGCTGGTTTGAGGGAGGAAATCTATGGACCTAGTCATTTTCCTTGGTGGTAAGCTTTCAGGGGTGCAAAGATCGATCTTCCTGGGGACTTTTCTGGTACCAGGAAGATATCGCATAGATGGGACCTCCAAAGACACACATTTAATTTTTAGGCCTGGTGTTCCTATTATGAGATGTGAGTTTCTTCACTGATGGGGATGCTGCTTATCTGAGAAGAAACTGTGAAAGGTGGTGTAGTATAGAGGTGTGGCTTAAGCTTTTAAGTTTTCTTCAAGGTTTTTCCCCTAAGCTTCATACTTCAGACGGCCTACTTACATGAGACTAGTATGTGATGTCAGGCTAACAACTTCCTAAATACCTGCAAGCCAGATCAGTGTCTCTTTTCTCTATATTCCCATGGAAATCAAGGGTCCCGCCGAATTTTCCATCGAAACAGTTGATTTGTGCTGTCTCTAGGAATTCTACAGGGCGTACCGTTGCTTCCTAACCGGTGTCATTTGGGAGATCCACCTCTGTACGTTCAAATGATTAATTTTGAGACTCTGCTCATGTGTGCAGTAAACCCTTTAATTCCCTAAGACCTTCCTTTCCTCCATCTCATACCCCATTAAGCCCGCTTCAGTTTATCTCCTGAATTTCTTTGGAATCTGTCAGCTCTCCCTCAACATCCTAATACTGAACTTGCCTGTCTGTTGCGATTAGGTCCTAACTAGTGTCCATATATCTTGTTTCCCTCCAATCCATTCTTCACACAAGAAAGCTTCAAAGCAAGTTGGAACATTGCTCATAAACATCGCTCACAAACATTGTTTTGAGAATAGAAAACACACTGGTGGCCTTTAAGACTCTGCGTGCTCTAGAATCCTCTCTGCTTCTCTAGCCCCATCTTGTGCCACGTTTGCCCTCACTTTCTATGCTTCAGATACACTGAATTAACCTTAGTTCTCACTCATCTGACAGAAGTCAGTTGAGAAATTATTTTTCACTGTGATTCCTAGCATTAAGGAATTTGATGATCAGGTTTTGTATGAGGACTAAAACTAAACTGGGAAGTGGAAGAATTGCGTTTCAACTGTTTCAGTCAACACGCATGTATTAATGATACCTAAGTATTGAACACCGGGCTAGGTTTCATGAGGGATACAGAAGTTCTGGCCATCTCTGGTTTTGGGTATCCCTTATTTGTTGAGACCTTTGCGTTGTTTGGTTGCCTTTTGTCTGTTTTCCAGATGGGAAAACAGGAACAAGGGAAGTATAGGTTATTACTAGGTGGGGTTGAACAAGTGGAGCAGCAAACTGCAAAGCAGAAAGAAGAGGGACGTACTATAGAGGGATGTGATTTCCATTTTCAAGGCGCCTGCGTCCTGTGCAGGGAGACAGCCTAACATAAAATGTGCCTAACAAAAGATCTATTGACTTCTTACTAAAAATCTCCAGTTCATATAACCCAGGGGTTTATACCTTCTCCTTTAAAAGTTCTATTCCTGGGACTTCCCTGGTGGTCCAGTGGTGAAGACTCTGCGCTTCCAATGCAGCAGGCGTGGGTTCAATCCCTGGTTGGGGAGCTAAGATCCCACATGCTGCGCAGCCAAAGAAATTTTTTTCAAAAGTTATACTCCTGTGTTGTTGAATTTAGTGGTTTAGATTTTGTTTGAATGTTAAGAAGATTTCAGTTTATTTACCAGGAACAAACAAAACATAATGTAAAAATAGTTTCCCAGAAACGATTTCCATCGTTCTCTTCTTCCCTTTCTCCCGCAGACTGACTGGTGTTTCATCTTGACAAGTTCTCTGAAGTTCTCTGTCATTCCATAGGAAAGCGGTCTGGCTTGGAGGTTGCAATCCCAGGGAATTTTTCATCAGCGGGGAAGTCTCCATCACTACAGAGGAATCAAGGTTGAAGTCAGTCCCGGGTAAGTGAGATGCTCCCCCAAAACACCAACACAGCAGTCGTGTACCTTTCAAGGGGTTCAGGGGCAAGATGGGCAAGGCATTTCTACTAACTCTTCTTAAGGATCATGGACAGTGTGCCCTATGCTACGAGGTAAGCGGTGACTGTTGTAATTCTTACTGGTGATCATTTCATGTCACTGATCCTTGGCTCTCTTTGTATCTCATAGGACTGTTGTTAAGTCCAATACAAAATGAGTCTTCTTTTTAAAAAACTGAAATGTTTTACAAAGCCTAGCATTCTCATAGAGAGTCCTTTGAATTCTCCCCACTTTCCCGAGAGGCTAAGAACACTTCACACCATGAACTAGGAGAGGGGGTAGAGCCCTTTCTGATGAAATATAGAAACAAAGACAGAGTCTTAGCCTGCTTGCTCTCTGGACAGGATCTCGGACCACAAGGTCTTAAATCCTGGTATAAATGACGGAAGTGAGGACAGTTCAACTGGCACTCTCATAACAAGAGTTCTGAAACACCTTCCAAAGAGACTGTAGCAGTAGACGAGGGAAGGGAGTGCTACAGTGTGGTAGTACAGGGGGAATGCTCGGCTACAGCAGTGAAAAATGTGGTACCTATTGGTGTGCTCTCGGGGTTCTTGTACATGTAGCATAGATGACCTTTACAGTGTCCCTCCCACCTTCCCACCTGCATTAGGTGTTCTGTTTTTTTGTTTGTTTTTTTTTTTTTAATTTACGTTTATTGATTGATTGATTGATTGAACTTATTTATTCTACGTATTTATTTTTTTGGCTGCACTGGGTCCTCATTGGTGTGCACGGGCTTTCTCTAGTTGCGGCTAGCGGGGTCTACTCTTGGTTGCGGTGTGCGGGCTTCTCATCGCGGTGGCCTCTCTTGTTGCGGAGCATGGGCTGTAGGCGCGTGGGCTTCGGTAGTTGCGGCTCACGGGCTCTGGAATGCAGGCTCAGTCGTTGTGGCACATGCGCTTAGTTGCTGCACGGCATGTGGGATCTTCGCAGACCGGGGCTCGAAGCCGTGTCCCCTGCATTGGCAGGCGCCACCAGGGAAGCCCTAGCTGTTCTTACATAGAGTCTAAAAACAGAGAGCACTGAGAGAAGGTAGTGGTTATTAAAGGCTCAGGATCTAAATTCTACCTGTCTCTACACCCCTTCCCAGCTGTCGATTTGACCCCGTTTGTGAATGCCGACCTCATTCTTCAGCTTGCTCTGCCGTTTGTATACTCACCTTGAAAACTTGTTTCTGTGATGCGTTGAGCAGACACAGGGTGGCAGATTGCAGAGGTGGAAGCTGGTGGTCGGATATTTGCGGGCTGAATCTCCTTCAGTCCCATTCCCATTTCTGGTTGCGCAGAGGCCCTACTTCCTGTGTATGACGCGGAGCCATAGGATTGCAGGCAGGAGCCAAGTTCTCCATACAGTGAAGACCCCAGTGTGCCTTGGTTATAGTAATATACCTGGCTTCCTTCCTGGTAGGGAAGTGACAGGCGGCTATGCCCCTGATTTGTTCGTGGGCCTCCTGATACAGCAGTTCCCTTGGCTCTGGCCCTGTCGTCAGCTGCCCCTAGGAGGACTCTGAGCCCTAGCCACTTCTCTGGTAGATTTGCCTATTCCCCCACTATAATCACACCTGAATAAGGCAACTCAAACCTTTCAGAGATGTGTCGTGAACCTCTTGTTTTCTGAAATACCTATCTGGTGGTTGTGAGACTTAAGGCCAACCTCCCCGAGAGACTTTGTTTCTATTTCTCCTAGTAAACCTAGACTCATCTCCTGTCACCTTCAACTCTACTCCAATTGTGTTCTTTCAACCCAGACCCCTGACCCTGCTTTTTACTTCTGCCATTTCATCCTCACTCCTGCTTCCTTTCCTAAATCCATACGTCTCTTTTGGCCTTCCTAGCCCTGGGCCAAGTTCCTTCCTCTTTCCTCAGTTTTTACCCCTTTCCTTCATTCTCCCATCCAACTTTCAGGCCTTCCTTTCTCACGCCCCAGTTAGCAGCATCTCAAAATTCGAAAGGTTTATTACTCATCTATTAATTCTATTCCATTTACTTATTCGGTTCTATACCTATCTTACCTATGTATGGAAGAACCGCTGGTAGCCAAGGTGGCAGCAAGAATCCTAGCAGCTGTCACCTGACGTATCCGTAGTAGTCAGCAATTTCCATTTCTTTGTCCCTCTGGGTGAAAAATTGCAGCTTCCCCGAAGAGGTGTATCTGGCAGCATTCTCCCGTTGTTGTTGAGCCCGCCTCTTCATGGCCTCTCGCTCTGGCCTCTGCTCTTGTTCGATGGGCTTTGACATGACTGGCTCAGGCACGTTGGGTTCCCTCCATGGAACTCGTTGCTTGCTGAAGTCTTGGAGTAGAAGTTGGGTTTGGAGCTTGGGTGGGGACTGGCGCTTAGTCACAGCAGGGGGAACAGGCTCGCGCTGGAGAGAAGCGCCAGATGAAGTTTTGTAGGGTGCAGGCCTAGGAGCAGCAGGCTGAGGGACACGAGGCTGGGTATGGTTGGTCCAAGCCGGTTGGGTTGGGTTGGCCACAGTTGGCTGAGCTGGTTTGGCGGGACCTGGCAAAGAGGCAGGAGCTGGCTGGGATGAATTGACTGCAGCAGGTTGAGCTGAGTCAGTAGAACCAGGCTGGGCACGGTAAGCCACAGCAGGCCGATGTGAGGCCAGAGACTGTGGCCTCCGAGGAGCGGGTCGAGCTTGAGGCTTGTCCCAGGCAGAAAAAGGCAGAGGTATCAACTTGACCTTCCCAGGAGGAGGCCGCTCACACTGGGATGGAGATGGACACTCTGTTTCAGCACTGCTGTCTGGTTTCTGGGCTTGGACTTGCGTTTTCTCAGGCCTCTTACCCTCACGTGGGGTATGCCGCCGTGGCTGGATCGCTGGGGGTGGCTGGGGGTCTTTGGGGTTGCTTGAATTTCCCAAGAGCCGACAGGAAGAGAGCCCAGTTTTCGTCTCATTCTTCTTCCCCAGCGCATGAAGAACCTTCACAGACTCCAGCATGCGCACGCCAAGGGAGGTTCGAGGCTTTTGAAAGCTCTCTTGGCGAAGCTCAGTTTGGTGTTCCTTTCGCTTCGTGTTGGGGATTGCTGGCTTGTCTTCTGCCTTGACTTTGTTCCCTGACTGCTTGTTCTCTTCAGCCTTGTTTCTTCCTCTGGTCCTTTTGGTCTTTTCCTGCCCATGGCTCTCAGTTTTGCTGATCTTTCCGGATGCAGCTTTCTGAGGTTTGCCTTGAGAGTGCTTGGCCGTGTTCGCAGGAGCCCTGTCACTGACTGCAGCAGTGCATATAACCGCTTCTCCCCCTAACAGGCACTCTGGATCCTTTGGCTGGATTTTGGCCTTGGGAGCACCACCGATAGGCTCAGAGGCTTTCTGTTTGTTCTTCCTGGGTTGATCAGAGGGAACCTTTACGACACTTGGCTTTTCCTGCACCTGATTCACCTTAATGGCTCTGGTGTCTTCAGCTTTGATCACGTTGGGACCTTGGGGTCGATCAAGATCTTTCCAAGAATTAAAGAGCTGGGGAAGGTGAATATCCTCCGCCAGTGTAGTAATGTCTGCAAGACCACTGCTAGGTTCAGTCCCATTTTCAAGTGTCCCTAGGTCCTGACGACTCAGGCTGTTCTCTCCCAGATCAGCATTTTCAGAACCAGGCTGCTCCTCTTGGCTGAGGGGATCGGTGCAGGCCAGCGGCTGGGGAATATCAGGGATTCCTAAAGGGAGTAGTGGAGGATCTTGGTTTTCTATTGGGATCTGGTAGGCCTCCAGAGGCTTTGACAGCTTGGTTTTGATATCCTCCACGTTCTTACTCTCTGTTTGTCCCTGGCTTGGAGCTGGAGGCAGGGCCAGGAGACGCCTGGCACTCTGGACTGGAGCTGTCACTGAAATGTCCCCAAGTTCAGATGGTGGGTTACTCTCAAGTATGTGACTGTTTCTGCTACTGCAGGACTTGGGGAGTTCTTGAGTTTGTGTCACACAAAACGTCTGGCTTGGAGGTTGCAATCCCAGGGAATTTTTCATCACCAGGGAAGTCTCCATCACTACAAAGGGATCAAGGGAGAAGTCAGTCCCTGGTAAATGAGATGCTCCCCCTAAACACCAACACAGCAGTCGTGTACCTTTCAAGGGGTTCAGGGGCAAGATGGGCAAGGCATTTCTACTAACTCTTCTTAAGGATCATGGACAGTGCCCTATGCTACGAGGTAAGCGGTGACTGTTGTAATGCTTAACTGGTGATCATTTCATGTCACTGATCCTTGGCTCTCTTTGTATCTCATAGGACTGTTGTAAGTCCAATACAAAATGAGTCTTCTTTTTAAACAACTGAAATGTTTTACAAAGCCTAGCATTCTCATATAGAGTCCTTTCAATTCTCCCCACTTTCCCGAGAGGCTAAGAACACTTCACACCATGAACTAGGAGAGGGGGTAGAGCCCTTTCTGATGAAATACAGAAACAAAGACAGAGTCTTAGCCTGCTTGCTCTCTGGACAGGATCTCGGACCACAAGGTCTTAAATCCTGGTATAAATGACGGAAGTGAGGACACTTCAACTGGCACTCTCATAACAAGAGTTCTGAGACACCTTCCAAAGAGACTGTAGCAGTAGACGAGGGAAGGGAGTGCTACAGTGTGGTAGTACAGGGGGAATGCTCGGCTACAGCAGTGAAAAATGTGGTACCTATTGGTGTGCTCTCGGGGTTCTTGTACGTGTAGCATAGATGACCTTTACAGTGTCCCTGCCACCTTCCCACCTGCATTAGGTGTTCTTTTTGTTTTTTTGTTTTTTTAATTGACGTTTATTTATTGATTGATTGTTTGAACTTATTTATTCTACGTATTTATTTTTTTGGCTGCACAGGGTCTTCATTGCTGTGCACGGGCTTTCTCTAGTTGCGGCTAGCGGGGTCTACTCTTGGTTGCGGTGTGCGGGCTTCTCTTGTTGCGGAGCATGCGCTCTAGGCGCGTGGGCTTCGGTAGTTGCGGCTCACGGGCTCTAGAATGCAGGCTCAGTCGTTGTGGCACATGGGCTTAGTTGCTCCACGGCATGTGGGATCTTCCCAGACCAGGGCTCGAACCCGTGTCCCCCGCATTGCATTGGCAGGTGGATTCTTAACCACGGCGCCACCAGGGAAGCCCTAGGTGTTCTTACATAGAGTCTAAAAACAGAGGGCACTGAGCGAAGGTAGTGGTTACTAAAGGCTCAGGATCTAAATTCTACCTGTCTCTACACCCCTTCCCAGCTGTCGATTTGACCCCATTTGTGAATGCCGACCTCATTCTTCAACTTTCTCTGCCGTTTGTATACTCACCTTGAAAACTTGTTTCTGTGATGCGTTGAGCAGACACAGGGTGGCAGATTGCAGAGGTGGAAGCTGGTGGTCGGATATTTGTGGGCTGAATCTCCTTCAGTCCCATTCCCATTTCTGGTTGCGCAGAGGCCCTACTTCCTGTGTATGACGCGGAGCCATAGGATTGCGGGCAGGAGCCAAGTTCTCCATACAGTGAAGACCCCAGTGTGCCTTGGTTATAGTAATATACCTGGCTTCCTTCCTGGTAGGGAAGTGACAGGCGGCTATGCCCCTGATTTGGAATCTGAGATGGTGCTCCCTGAGCAAGCCTGGCAGAAAGTGATGGATATAGAGGGACCATGTTATTGGCGTCTGAAGTTTTATCATACTGGGCTGCCATAAACATGGAGGAAGCAGCTGGGTGCCGGTCAGTGAGTGCCAGAGTAAAGTCTCCGAGTGAAGAGGAATTCTTTTCAGTGCTTCCTGTGATGTCCCACTCAAGAACACCTGGATAGGAAGGAGCTGAAGTGGAGATCTGGCTGTGGTCAGTAACTCCAGATAACATAGTCGTGCTGGAATGTTGGTAAAGGTAGGCACTACCCATGAGTGTCTGGAAAGAGGTACCGGTAGCCGATGCCGAACTGACGGCAGGGGCAGAGACTCTGGAGAAGTTGCAGACACTTCGTGTTAGGGAAGTTGCATTGCTCACCACAGGAAGACAATGCTGCAGAGAATTTAGAGTTCCAAGTAGAGATGGATTTTGGAAATTTTCTGTAAGAACAAGAGGGTCATGAAAAACTCAGGGAGGTTGAGAAATTCTCACTACGTTTGAGGAACAGCATTATCTTAAGGTTCTTGCTCTCAGGACACCTCTACTATCGACCCTTCCTGAGAAACCCAAAATCAGACAGTTAATGATGGCTGTAAGGACTGAGCAGTTTTCCACTCTTCTGTATTAACTGCCTGTGCTCCCATCTTGGGCACAGATGGGCAGAAGAGCCAAGTGGTATGGTTCAGACATTGTTCTCTAGGCTGGAAGCAACCTTCTCCCTGCCCTGTCTTTCCCTTCAGCCTGCACTCGTATTGACTTCTATGCTGTTTCCTAGACTGGAAGCATTTTAGAACTAGGAGGCCCTTAGAGAACTTTCTCTTTTTTCAGTCTCATTTCACGAGTAAGGAAACTGAGGCTCAGAGAGGTCGGGTTGACTTGTTCAGGTTCTCTCATTATGTTAGTGTCATTACCAGGTTTCAGAACCTAAGTATCCTGACTTCCTTGCCAGGACTCCACTCTGAGCATGATAGTGCCAGAAAGCAGGAGAAATAGAACTTATAATATAAGCATTTTTTTTGTCCATTAGAAAACAGTACGGCCATTACCATTGTCATCTTCAGTGTCTCCCTTTGCTTGTGCAGTTCCCACGCTATTACCTAGAGTTGACGTATAGCTCAGTCCAACTGGTGAACTGAAAGAGTCATGTTTGCCCTCTTCAAGCCTGGTTTCTCATCCTACCTCAAAATGATTACCCGAAAGTGGATTTCTTAAGTGCTTTTGGAAAGAGAAAAGTTATCTGATTACTTCAGATTACTCATCTATAAAGTGGTTATAACACCACCACCAATAATAATAGCAGTAATAATTAATAGATGAATAAGCTGATCTATTGCGTATGATTTATATGGAGGAAGATACAATAAGTTCTAGAAAGACAAAGAAAAATCATGAAAAACATGTTACGTAACGAAAAAGAAATCCATAGATATTAATGAAAACTGGGGTATGTGGGCAAGTATCAAAGCCTAATGAATTTACTAACAAATGACATTCTGTACCATACATGCAATATTATGAAAGTGAATTTTGCCCACTCTATTTTAGTGAATACTATTAACCAAAAAACACGATGGAGGTGATAGAGGTGAATGAATTCCTAGCCAATGCATACAGACAGAGACGATAAATCAGTAAAAAATGCATAACAAGCAACAGAATGCAACAAATGTGAATGTATAGGTAGCCACAACATATATAGACAAGTATTTCAATGAAAACCGGTACAAAGCAGACAGCAAAATAGTAAGTGTAAAAGAGTTTCATTATTGTGCTCATTCATATTTTTACCCAGCAAGTAACAGGTATTAAGCCTAGGAGAAATATATCTTTCCATGAATATAACTCATATAATAAGCAGAAAGGAAGCTTAAAAAGTATCAAGAAGGTTTTTGTATTTATCCTAGAACTTAGAATCATCTTCCACATCCAAGAAGATGACATCCCAAGACCTCAAAAAACCATCATCCCTAGAATCCAATTAAAAAAGATTTTCAAATGTAAGAAAATCCAAAGGACTCCACAACATTGTTTTAGATAAATGTGGATGTTTGTGTTTTCTTTTTTTCTTTTGCCGCGCCGCGTGGCCCTGGCCGTGAAAGCACCGAGTCCTAAGCGCTGGACCGCCAGGGAATTCCCTAAATGGGGAATTAGAGATGTGGGGCTTGACTTTTTCTTTTTCTTCTCCGGTAGCTAAGATCTACAAGCGAACGATGGCTGTTGATCAATGTGCTCTCTGTGTTAGGAAGGAAATAACTGTAAAAATTGAAAAGCAACCTTGCCTTAGAAGCTACATATCACACAAAGGAAATAGTCCTTCTGATTCAATGTAGAAGATATCATTTAAAATGTTTAATTGGTCAAATGTCTACCTAGTTTAAAAATTAGAAAGAATAGAACACTGAAAAGCAGCCCCCTAGATAACCACTTTGGTTTCTGGTTTCTAGGAAGCATCATTTCTAAAACATACTTCTAAAATGTTTCTATTCCAAACTGTCAAGTGCCAGCTGTATTCAGAGAGGCAATAAAAGAAAGAAAACGGAGTATGACTTTTCTGATAGGCTGCCCTTCCTGGTGATCCCCTGTTCTGGCCTTACTTTCCTTCTTAGTCTGTTAATGTAAGGATTTGCTACCATCAGCTTTGTTTTGCCCTGCTCTGAGCAGATTTCCCTCTGTGCTGTTTCTGCTTTAATTTAAAATCTTTGGCTCCCATCAACATTCCATGGCAAACTGCCTCTTTCTTGAGAGCTCCTCTATGCTTTCCCTCTTCATTCTTATATTTTTTTCCCATCTCTTGGTTCCTGTTGGCCTGTGCTAATGAAAACAATCCTAAACTTGCTTACGTTTGACTCTGTGCCTCCCTATATAGCCCAGTACTCTCCATCCTCTCTCCCTATTCTCTCTTTTCAACTAGTCGAAATACTAGTGGAGGGAGACCATTGGAGATGAAACATCTTGGTATATATCGCTAGTTTTCTGTGTCACCTGGCTTTTCTATGTTTCTGTTGAAACACTCTTTTGAGAAGTCTCTGATTTCATTTTCTACATGGGTACCCTTTAAGGCTCAATATTGGAAAAGAAGGGGATCAGAGTGATCAACCCAATGTGGTATCCTAACGTAACAGATAAGGAAAGCAGCAGGCTTTGTGAGGCAGTCAGTGATTTGTCCAAAGTCACACAGACAGTAAACGTCAAAGTCAAAACTGAAATTAGGTCTCCAGACTTGTAGTTCAATACTTTCCCTCATTATTCCACGCTATTTTGAATCTCCTCCTCAATTTAGGGGCAAAAGAAATCGAACGCAAAACTTTCCAAAGTTTCTTTTCTTACCTGACATGGTCAGAGAAGAGGAGACATCAACTGCAGGTACAAGGGATGAGGAGACAACACTAGAGGATGTCTGAGTGGCTGCAGCTGAACGGCGCATGTGTCCAGTACAAAGGTCACTGGTTACTGGTCCAAACGGCTCCACGGAAACCCCAAGACCTCTACCAAGTGGTAGTAGGTTTGGTAGGAGAGTGATGTCACAAAGCAGGCAGTTGAAAGGTATGAGCTAGCCAATAGGGAGGTCCGATCCCCAACAGGAGGGCGGGCTTGGGTGAAGAGAGCGTAGGAGAGCTAAAACAACCCCTCAATTTCTGAGCTCTGGGGAGGAAATCCTAGAAGACAGATTTACCTCCCCCAGGCTCTTCCATTAGGGAAATCATTGCAACATTTCTTACAGACGTTCATTAATATAATTAACTAACAGTTACTTATATTCTACAGAGTATTCTATTTTATGTATCATATACTTAGAGCTATATAGATCTTATTTAACTAGTATCCTTAGGAAGGAAAGAGCCATGTAGTTTGAACTATTACAGTTGTAACTTGGTTAAAGAGCAGGGTGAAGTTTGTTGAGTGTACCCTGTGGAGAATGTTGTGGTCCAAGGCTCTTCTCTTTTAGTTTCTTCTCCTTGACTCCTACCTTCCTTGGGCTGGGCTAGGCTGGGGGCCAGGTTGGACTTGCGACTTAACATTTCTCTTCCGCTTTCTTTTTTTTTTTTTTTCTTCCATTATGGGCATTGCTTCTAGGACAAGCCTTGATCTTGCATTGGATGTTCCTTCCTGTCAACTTCCAGCAGCAGGAGTCTTCTTTTCAGTGCTTGATGCTTCACGAAATAGACTCTGCCCATTGGCAGCAAATACCAGAGAGCTAGGAGACAGAGCTGGTTGCAGACCTTTCCTCTTCCAGCCTTTGGTTGCAATTGTTTTGCCCATGATTTGCTAGCTCTAGTTCCTTGGGCCACACAGGTATCCTGCCATCCAGCTCTTTTTATATGTGAGAGACATTCTGAACACTGTCCCTCTTTCTTTGCACAGAAGTATATACAGTGTGGCAGTTACCGTAATCTCCTCCCCCTTGCAAACAGCCCCTCTAGAATCTCGGACCTCTAGGACTCTCTGTCTTGCATGCTTGGGTGCAAGGCCAAGCACAATGAAGAGGAGAATAATTAGAGAAAGAGGAGGACATTGGTGGAGAACTGGGAGCAGGTAAGGTGAAAGGGCACCGGAGAAAAGAGATGCATGTAGGTTTTTTGGTTTCTGTGGGAAACAAGTTGACACACTTGGGCCTCATTTTGTATTAACAGAACAGAGAGTTGTAGATATAAGTAGCTAGATCGTGCAGCAACTGCCATGAAGTCTGTACACTGAAGAGAACAGTCTCACATCTAGTTTTCATTTTGTTTTATGTCATATTACCTTATTTATAGCATTCACTGGTATGTTTGTAGAACGCAGATGTTTTCAGATGCTCTGGTTTTGTCTACATGGTTATTTCCTTGTCCTATTTGTAAGGAATCCAACATTGTAAGACATATTGCATGTTTTTCTCTTGACGATTGTTTACCTTGAAGCGTCATGAGCTAACTTGAGCTGTTGGATTTTGTGGAGAAACTTTAAAAAGGGTCTGTGAAAAAGGCATTGTGGTGAGTCGCATTATGCACCCGAGCGTAAGGAGCAGATATCTGCCACCAGCCCAGCTTGGCCTGGATTGCCTCTGTGTTAGTTCCCCTGGTTAGTGCTTTTCTCCCTAACCACTCTTGTGACTGTGATAATGTGAGTTAAGGGCTGAGTTGCTAGTGATTTATGTGTGAGGTAGGCTGGTTTGAGGGAGGAAATCTATGGACCTAGTCATTTTCCTTGGTGGTAAGCTTTCAGGGGTGCAAAGATCGATCTTCCTGGGGACTTTTCTGGTACCAGGAAGATATCGCATAGATGGGACCTCCAAAGACACACATTTAATTTTTAGGCCTGGTGTTCCTATTATGGGATGTGAGTTTCTTCACTGATGGGGATGCTGCTTATCTGAGAAGAAACTGTGAAAGGTGGTGTAGTATAGAGGTGTGGCTTAAGCTTTTAAGTTTTCTTCAAGGTTTTTCCCCTAAGCTTCATACTTCAGACGGCCTACTTACATGAGACTAGTATGTGATGTCAGGCTAACAACTTCCTAAATACCTGCAAGCCAGATCAGTGTCTCTTTTCTCTATATTCCCATGGAAATCAAGGGTCCCGCCGAATTTTCCATCGAAACAGTTGATTTGTGCTGTCTCTAGGAATTCTACAGGGCGTACCGTTGCTTCCTAACCGGTGTCATTTGGGAGATCCACCTCTGTACGTTCAAATGATTAATTTTGAGACTCTGCTCGTGTGTGCAGTAAACCCTTTAATTCCCTAAGACCTTCCTTTCCTCCATCTCATACCCCATTAAGCCCGCTTCAGTTTATCTCCTGAATTTCTTTGGAATCTGTCAGCTCTCCCTCAACATCCTAATACTGAACTTGCCTGTCTGTTGCGATTAGGTCCTAACTAGTGTCCATATATCTTGTTTCCCTCCAATCCATTCTTCACACAAGAAAGCTTCAAAGCAAGTTGGAACATTGCTCATAAACATCGCTCACAAACATTGTTTTGAGAATAGAAAACACACTGGTGGCCTTTAAGACTCTGCGTGCTCTAGAATCCTCTCTGCTTCTCTAGCCCCATCTTGTGCCACGTTTGCCCTCACTTTCTATGCTTCAGATACACTGAATTAACCTTAGTTCTCACTCATCTGACAGAAGTCAGTTGAGAAATTATTTTTCACTGTGATTCCTAGCATTAAGGAATTTGATGATCAGGTTTTGTATGAGGACTAAAACTAAACTGGGAAGTGGAAGAATTGCGTTTCAACTGTTTCAGTCAACACGCATGTATTAATGATACCTAAGTATTGAACACCGGGCTAGGTTTCATGAGGGATACAGAAGTTCTGGCCATCTCTGGTTTTGGGTATCCCTTATTTGTTGAGACCTTTGCGTTGTTTGGTTGCCTTTTGTCTGTTTTCCAGATGGGAAAACAGGAACAAGGGAAGTATAGGTTATTACTAGGTGGGGTTGAACAAGTGGAGCAGCAAACTGCAAAGCAGAAAGAAGAGGGACGTACTATAGAGGGATGTGATTTCCATTTTCAAGGCGCCTGCGTCCTGTGCAGGGAGACAGCCTAACATAAAATGTGCCTAACAAAAGATCTATTGACTTCTTACTAAAAATCTCCAGTTCATATAACCCAGGGGTTTATACCTTCTCCTTTAAAAGTTCTATTCCTGGGACTTCCCTGGTGGTCCAGTGGTGAAGACTCTGCGCTTCCAATGCAGCAGGCGTGGGTTCAATCCCTGGTTGGGGAGCTAAGATCCCACATGCTGCGCAGCCAAAGAAATTTTTTTCAAAAGTTATACTCCTGTGTTGTTGAATTTAGTGGTTTAGATTTTGTTTGAATGTTAAGAAGATTTCAGTTTATTTACCAGGAACAAACAAAACATAATGTAAAAATAGTTTCCCAGAAACGATTTCCATCGTTCTCTTCTTCCCTTTCTCCCGCAGACTGACTGGTGTTTCATCTTGACAAGTTCTCTGAAGTTCTCTGTCATTCCATAGGAAAGCGGTCTGGCTTGGAGGTTGCAATCCCAGGGAATTTTTCATCAGCGGGGAAGTCTCCATCACTACAGAGGAATCAAGGTTGAAGTCAGTCCCGGGTAAGTGAGATGCTCCCCCAAAACACCAACACAGCAGTCGTGTACCTTTCAAGGGGTTCAGGGGCAAGATGGGCAAGGCATTTCTACTAACTCTTCTTAAGGATCATGGACAGTGTGCCCTATGCTACGAGGTAAGCGGTGACTGTTGTAATTCTTACTGGTGATCATTTCATGTCACTGATCCTTGGCTCTCTTTGTATCTCATAGGACTGTTGTTAAGTCCAATACAAAATGAGTCTTCTTTTTAAAAAACTGAAATGTTTTACAAAGCCTAGCATTCTCATAGAGAGTCCTTTGAATTCTCCCCACTTTCCCGAGAGGCTAAGAACACTTCACACCATGAACTAGGAGAGGGGGTAGAGCCCTTTCTGATGAAATATAGAAACAAAGACAGAGTCTTAGCCTGCTTGCTCTCTGGACAGGATCTCGGACCACAAGGTCTTAAATCCTGGTATAAATGACGGAAGTGAGGACAGTTCAACTGGCACTCTCATAACAAGAGTTCTGAAACACCTTCCAAAGAGACTGTAGCAGTAGACGAGGGAAGGGAGTGCTACAGTGTGGTAGTACAGGGGGAATGCTCGGCTACAGCAGTGAAAAATGTGGTACCTATTGGTGTGCTCTCGGGGTTCTTGTACATGTAGCATAGATGACCTTTACAGTGTCCCTCCCACCTTCCCACCTGCATTAGGTGTTCTGTTTTTTTGTTTGTTTTTTTTTTTTTAATTTACGTTTATTGATTGATTGATTGATTGAACTTATTTATTCTACGTATTTATTTTTTTGGCTGCACTGGGTCCTCATTGGTGTGCACGGGCTTTCTCTAGTTGCGGCTAGCGGGGTCTACTCTTGGTTGCGGTGTGCGGGCTTCTCATCGCGGTGGCCTCTCTTGTTGCGGAGCATGGGCTGTAGGCGCGTGGGCTTCGGTAGTTGCGGCTCACGGGCTCTGGAATGCAGGCTCAGTCGTTGTGGCACATGCGCTTAGTTGCTGCACGGCATGTGGGATCTTCGCAGACCGGGGCTCGAAGCCGTGTCCCCTGCATTGGCAGGCGCCACCAGGGAAGCCCTAGCTGTTCTTACATAGAGTCTAAAAACAGAGAGCACTGAGAGAAGGTAGTGGTTATTAAAGGCTCAGGATCTAAATTCTACCTGTCTCTACACCCCTTCCCAGCTGTCGATTTGACCCCGTTTGTGAATGCCGACCTCATTCTTCAGCTTGCTCTGCCGTTTGTATACTCACCTTGAAAACTTGTTTCTGTGATGCGTTGAGCAGACACAGGGTGGCAGATTGCAGAGGTGGAAGCTGGTGGTCGGATATTTGCGGGCTGAATCTCCTTCAGTCCCATTCCCATTTCTGGTTGCGCAGAGGCCCTACTTCCTGTGTATGACGCGGAGCCATAGGATTGCGGGCAGGAGCCAAGTTCTCCATACAGTGAAGACCCCAGTGTGCCTTGGTTATAGTAATATACCTGGCTTCCTTCCTGGTAGGGAAGTGACAGGCGGCTATGCCCCTGATTTGTTCGTGGGCCTCCTGATACAGCAGTTCCCTTGGCTCTGGCCCTGTCGTCAGCTGCCCCTAGGAGGACTCTGAGCCCTAGCCACTTCTCTGGTAGATTTGCCTATTCCCCCACTATAATCACACCTGAATAAGGCAACTCAAACCTTTCAGAGATGTGTCGTGAACCTCTTGTTTTCTGAAATACCTATCTGGTGGTTGTGAGACTTAAGGCCAACCTCCCCGAGAGACTTTGTTTCTATTTCTCCTAGTAAACCTAGACTCATCTCCTGTCACCTTCAACTCTACTCCAATTGTGTTCTTTCAACCCAGACCCCTGACCCTGCTTTTTACTTCTGCCATTTCATCCTCACTCCTGCTTCCTTTCCTAAATCCATACGTCTCTTTTGGCCTTCCTAGCCCTGGGCCAAGTTCCTTCCTCTTTCCTCAGTTTTTACCCCTTTCCTTCATTCTCCCATCCAACTTTCAGGCCTTCCTTTCTCACGCCCCAGTTAGCAGCATCTCAAAATTCGAAAGGTTTATTACTCATCTATTAATTCTATTCCATTTACTTATTCGGTTCTATACCTATCTTACCTATGTATGGAAGAACCGCTGGTAGCCAAGGTGGCAGCAAGAATCCTAGCAGCTGTCACCTGACGTATCCGTAGTAGTCAGCAATTTCCATTTCTTTGTCCCTCTGGGTGAAAAATTGCAGCTTCCCCGAAGAGGTGTATCTGGCAGCATTCTCCCGTTGTTGTTGAGCCCGCCTCTTCATGGCCTCTCGCTCTGGCCTCTGCTCTTGTTCGATGGGCTTTGACATGACTGGCTCAGGCACGTTGGGTTCCCTCCATGGAACTCGTTGCTTGCTGAAGTCTTGGAGTAGAAGTTGGGTTTGGAGCTTGGGTGGGGACTGGCGCTTAGTCACAGCAGGGGGAACAGGCTCGCGCTGGAGAGAAGCGCCAGATGAAGTTTTGTAGGGTGCAGGCCTAGGAGCAGCAGACTGAGGGACACGAGGCTGGGTATGGTTGGTCCAAGCCGGTTGGGTTGGGTTGGCCACAGTTGGCTGAGCTGGTTTGGCGGGACCTGGCAAAGAGGCAGGAGCTGGCTGGGATGAATTGACTGCAGCAGGTTGAGCTGAGTCAGTAGAACCAGGCTGGGCACGGTAAGCCACAGCAGGCCGATGTGAGGCCAGAGACTGTGGCCTCCGAGGAGCGGGTCGAGCTTGAGGCTTGTCCCAGGCAGAAAAAGGCAGAGGTATCAACTTGACCTTCCCAGGAGGAGGCCGCTCACACTGGGATGGAGATGGACACTCTGTTTCAGCACTGCTGTCTGCTTTCTGGGCTTGGACTTGCGTTTTCTCAGGCCTCTTACCCTCACGTGGGGTATGCCGCCGTGGCTGGATCGCTGGGGGTGGCTGGGGGTCTTTGGGGTTGCTTGAATTTCCCAAGAGCCGACAGGAAGAGAGCCCAGTTTTCGTCTCATTCTTCTTCCCCAGCGCATGAAGAACCTTCACAGACTCCAGCATGCGCACGCCAAGGGAGGTTCGAGGCTTTTGAAAGCTCTCTTGGCGAAGCTCAGTTTGGTGTTCCTTTCGCTTCGTGTTGGGGATTGCTGGCTTGTCTTCTGCCTTGACTTTGTTCCCTGACTGCTTGTTCTCTTCAGCCTTGTTTCTTCCTCTGGTCCTTTTGGTCTTTTCCTGCCCATGGCTCTCAGTTTTGCTGATCTTTCCGGATGCAGCTTTCTGAGGTTTGCCTTGAGAGTGCTTGGCCGTGTTCGCAGGAGCCCTGTCACTGACTGCAGCAGTGCATATAACCGCTTCTCCCCCTAACAGGCACGCTGGATCCTTTGGCTGGATTTTGGCCTTGGGAGCACCACCGATAGGCTCAGAGGCTTTCTGTTTGTTCTTCCTGGGTTGATCAGAGGGAACCTTTACGACACTTGGCTTTTCCTGCACCTGATTCACCTTAATGGCTCTGGTGTCTTCAGCTTTGATCACGTTGGGACCTTGGGATCGATCAAGATCTTTCCAAGAATTAAAGAGCTGGGGAAGGTGAATATCCTCCGCCAGTGTAGTAATGTCTGCAAGACCACTGCTAGGTTCAGTCCCATTTTCAAGTGTCCCTAGGTCCTGACGACTCAGGCTGTTCTCTCCCAGATCAGCATTTTCAGAACCAGGCTGCTCCTCTTGGCTGAGGGGATCGGTGCAGGCCAGCGGCTGGGGAATATCAGGGATTCCCAAAGGGAGTAGTGGAGGATCTTGGTTTTCTATTGGGATCTGGTAGGCCTCCAGAGGCTTTGACAGCTTGGTTTTGATATCCTCCACGTTCTTACTCTCTGTTTGTCCCTGGCTTGGAGCTGGAGGCAGGGCCAGGAGACGCCTGGCACTCTGGACTGGAGCTGTCACTGAAATGTCCCCAAGTTCAGATGGTGGGTTACTCTCAAGTATGTGACTGTTTCTGCTACTGCAGGACTTGGGGAGTTCTTGAGTTTGTGTCACACAAAACGTCTGGCTTGGAGGTTGCAATCCCAGGGAATTTTTCATCACCAGGGAAGTCTCCATCACTACAAAGGGATCAAGGGAGAAGTCAGTCCCTGGTAAATGAGATGCTCCCCCTAAACACCAACACAGCAGTCGTGTACCTTTCAAGGGGTTCAGGGGCAAGATGGGCAAGGCATTTCTACTAACTCTTCTTAAGGATCATGGACAGTGCCCTATGCTACGAGGTAAGCGGTGACTGTTGTAATGCTTAACTGGTGATCATTTCATGTCACTGATCCTTGGCTCTCTTTGTATCTCATAGGACTGTTGTAAGTCCAATACAAAATGAGTCTTCTTTTTAAACAACTGAAATGTTTTACAGAGCCTAGCATTCTCATATAGAGTCCTTTCAATTCTCCCCACTTTCCCGAGAGGCTAAGAACACTTCACACCATGAACTAGGAGAGGGGGTAGAGCCCTTTCTGATGAAATACAGAAACAAAGACAGAGTCTTAGCCTGCTTGCTCTCTGGACAGGATCTCGGACCACAAGGTCTTAAATCCTGGTATAAATGACGGAAGTGAGGACACTTCAACTGGCACTCTCATAACAAGAGTTCTGAGACACCTTCCAAAGAGACTGTAGCAGTAGACGAGGGAAGGGAGTGCTACAGTGTGGTAGTACAGGGGGAATGCTCGGCTACAGCAGTGAAAAATGTGGTACCTATTGGTGTGCTCTCGGGGTTCTTGTACATGTAGCATAGATGACCTTTACAGTGTCCCTGCCACCTTCCCACCTGCATTAGGTGTTCTTTTTGTTTTTTTGTTTTTTTGTTTTTTTTTAATTGACGTTTATTTATTGATTGATTGTTTGAACTTATTTATTCTACGTATTTATTTTTTTGGCTGCACAGGGTCTTCATTGCTGTGCACGGGCTTTCTCTAGTTGCGGCTAGCGGGGTCTACTCTTGGTTGCGCTGTGCGGGCTTCTCTTGTTGCGGAGCATGCGCTCTAGGCGCGTGGGCTTCGGTAGTTGCGGCTCACGGGCTCTAGAATGCAGGCTCAGTCGTTGTGGCACATGGGCTTAGTTGCTCCACGGCATGTGGGATCTTCCCAGACCAGGGCTCGAACCCGTGTCCCCCGCATTGCATTGGCAGGCGGATTCTTAACCACGGCGCCACCAGGGAAGCCCTAGGTGTTCTTACATAGAGTCTAAAAACAGAGGGCACTGAGCGAAGGTAGTGGTTACTAAAGGCTCAGGATCTATAAATTCTACCTGTCTCTACACCCCTTCCCAGCTGTCGATTTGACCCCATTTGTGAATGCCGACCTCATTCTTCAGCTTTCTCTGCCGTTTGTATACTCACCTTGAAAACTTGTTTCTGTGATGCGTTGAGCAGACACAGGGTGGCAGATTGCAGAGGTGGAAGCTGGTGGTCGGATATTTGTGGGCTGAATCTCCTTCAGTCCCATTCCCATTTCTGGTTGCGCAGAGGCCCTACTTCCTGTGTATGACGCGGAGCCATAGGATTGCGGGCAGGAGCCAAGTTCTCCATACAGTGAAGACCCCAGTGTGCCTTGGTTATAGTAATATACCTGGCTTCCTTCCTGGTAGGGAAGTGACAGGCGGCTATGCCCCTGATTTGGAATCTGAGATGGTGCTCCCTGAGCAAGCCTGGCAGAAAGTGATGGATATAGAGGGACCATGTTATTGGCGTCTGAAGTTTTATCATACTGGGCTGCCATAAACATGGAGGAAGCAGCTGGGTGCCGGTCAGTGAGTGCCAGAGTAAAGTCTCCGAGTGAAGAGGAATTCTTTTCAGTGCTTCCTGTGATGTCCCACTCAAGAACACCTGGATAGGAAGGAGCTGAAGTGGAGATCTGGCTGTGGTCAGTAACTCCAGATAACATAGTCGTGCTGGAATGTTGGTAAAGGTAGGCACTACCCATGAGTGTCTGGAAAGAGGTACCGGTAGCCGATGCCGAACTGACGGCAGGGGCAGAGACTCTGGAGAAGTTGCAGACACTTCGTGTTAGGGAAGTTGCATTGCTCACCACAGGAAGACAATGCTGCAGAGAATTTAGAGTTCCAAGTAGAGATGGATTTTGGAAATTTTCTGTAAGAACAAGAGGGTCATGAAAAACTCAGGGAGGTTGAGAAATTCTCACTACGTTTGAGGAACAGCAGTATCTTAAGGTTCTTGCTCTCAGGACACCTCTACTATCGACCCTTCCTGAGAAACCCAAAATCAGACAGTTAATGATGGCTGTAAGGACTGAGCAGTTTTCCACTCTTCTGTATTAACTGCCTGTGCTCCCATCTTGGGCACAGATGGGCAGAAGAGCCAAGTGGTATGGTTCAGACATTGTTCTCTAGGCTGGAAGCAACCTTCTCCCTGCCCTGTCTTTCCCTTCAGCCTGCACTCGTATTGACTTCTATGCTATTTCCTAGACTGGAAGCATTTTAGAACTAGGAGGCCCTTAGAGAACTTTCTCTTTTTTCAGTCTCATTTCACGAGTAAGGAAACTGAGGCTCAGAGAGGTCGGGTTGACTTGTTCAGGTTCTCTCATTATGTTAGTGTCATTACCAGGTTTCAGAACCTAAGTATCCTGACTTCCTTGCCAGGACTCCACTCTGAGCATGATAGTGCCAGAAAGCAGGAGAAATAGAACTTATAATATAAGCATTTTTTTTGTCCATTAGAAAACAGTACGGCCATTACCATTGTCATCTTCAGTGTCTCCCTTTGCTTGTGCAGTTCCCACGCTATTACCTAGAGTTGACGTATATATAGCTCAGTCCAACTGGTGAACTGAAAGAGTCATTTTTGCCCTCTTCAAGCCTGGTTTCTCATCCTACCTCAAAATGATTACCCGAAAGTGGATTTCTTAAGTGCTTTTGGAAAGAGAAAAGTTATCTGATTACTTCAGATTACTCATCTATAAAGTGGTTATAACACCACCACCAATAATAATAGCAGTAATAATTAATAGATGAATAAGCTGATCTATTGCGTATGATTTATATGGAGGAAGATACAATAAGTTCTAGAAAGACAAAGAAAAATCATGAAAAACATGTTACGTAACGAAAAAGAAATCCATAGATATTAATGAAAACTGGGGTATGTGGGCAAGTATCAAAGCCTAATGAATTTACTAACAAATGACATTCTGTACCATACATGCAATATTATGAAAGTGAATTTTGCCCACTCTATTTTAGTGAATACTATTAACCAAAAAACACGATGGAGGTGATAGAGGTGAATGAATTCCTAGCCAATGCATACAGACAGAGACGATAAATCAGTAAAAAATGCACAACAAGCAACAGAATGCAACAAATGTGAATGTATAGGTAGCCACAACATATGTAGACAAGTATTTCAATGAAAACCGGTACAAAGCAGACAGCAAAATAGTAAGTGTAAAAGAGTTTCATTATTGTGCTCATTCATATTTTTACCCAGCAAGTAACAGGTATTAAGCCTAGGAGAAATATATCTTTCCATGAATATAACTCATATAATAAGCAGAAAGGAAGCTTAAAAAGTATCAAGAAGGTTTTTGTATTTATCCTAGAACTTAGAATCATCTTCCACATCCAAGAAGATGACATCCCAAGACCTCAAAAAACCATCATCCCTAGAATCCAATTAAAAAAGATTTTCAAATGTAAGAAAATCCAAAGGACTCCACAACATTGTTTTAGATAAATGTGGATGTTTGTGTTTTCTTTTTTTCTTTTGCCGCGCCGCGTGGCCCTGGCCGTGAAAGCACCGAGTCCTAAGCGCTGGACCGCCAGGGAATTCCCTAAATGGGGAATTAGAGATGTGGGGCTTGACTTTTTCTTTTTCTTCTCCGGTAGCTAAGATCTACAAGCGAACGATGGCTGTTGATCAATGTGCTCTCTGTGTTAGGAAGGAAATAACTGTAAAAATTGAAAAGCAACCTTGCCTTAGAAGCTACATATCACACAAAGGAAATAGTCCTTCTGATTCAATGTAGAAGATATCATTTAAAATGTTTAATTGGTCAAATGTCTACCTAGTTTAAAAATTAGAAAGAATAGAACACTGAAAAGCAGCCCCCTAGATAACCACTTTGGTTTCTGGTTTCTAGGAAGCATCATTTCTAAAACATACTTCTAAAATGTTTCTATTCCAAACTGTCAAGTGCCAGCTGTATTCAGAGAGGCAATAAAAGAAAGAAAACGGAGTATGACTTTTCTGATAGGCTGCCCTTCCTGGTGATCCCCTGTTCTGGCCTTACTTTCCTTCTTAGTCTGTTAATGTAAGGATTTGCTACCATCAGCTTTGTTTTGCCCTGCTCTGAGCAGATTTCCCTCTGTGCTGTTTCTGCTTTAATTTAAAATCTTTGGCTCCCATCAACATTCCATGGCAAACTGCCTCTTTCTTGAGAGCTCCTCTATGCTTTCCCTCTTCATTCTTATATTTTTTTCCCATCTCTTGGTTCCTGTTGGCCTGTGCTAATGAAAACAATCCTAAACTTGCTTACGTTTGACTCTGTGCCTCCCTATATAGCCCAGTACTCTCCATCCTCTCTCCCTATTCTCTCTTTTCAACTAGTCGAAATACTAGTGGAGGGAGACCATTGGAGATGAAACATCTTGGTATATATCGCTAGTTTTCTGTGTCACCTGGCTTTTCTATGTTTCTGTTGAAACACTCTTTTGAGAAGTCTCTGATTTCATTTTCTACATGGGTACCCTTTAAGGCTCAATATTGGAAAAGAAGGGGATCAGAGTGATCAACCCAATGTGGTATCCTAACGTAACAGATAAGGAAAGCAGCAGGCTTTGTGAGGCAGTCAGTGATTTGTCCAAAGTCACACAGACAGTAAACGTCAAAGTCAAAACTGAAATTAGGTCTCCAGACTTGTAGTTCAATACTTTCCCTCATTATTCCACGCTATTTTGAATCTCCTCCTCAATTTAGGGGCAAAAGAAATCGAACGCAAAACTTTCCAAAGTTTCTTTTCTTACCTGACATGGTCAGAGAAGAGGAGACATCAACTGCAGGTACAAGGGATGAGGAGACAACACTAGAGGATGTCTGAGTGGCTGCAGCTGAACGGCGCACGTGTCCAGTACAAAGGTCACTGGTTACTGGTCCAAACGGCTCCACGGAAACCCCAAGACCTCTACCAAGTGGTAGTAGGTTTGGTAGGAGAGTGATGTCACAAAGCAGGCAGTTGAAAGGTATGAGCTAGCCAATAGGGAGGTCCGATCCCCAACAGGAGGGCGGGCTTGGGTGAAGAGAGCGTAGGAGAGCTAAAACAACCCCTCAATTTCTGAGCTCTGGGGAGGAAATCCTAGAAGACAGATTTACCTCCCCCAGGCTCTTCCATTAGGGAAATCATTGCAACATTTCTTACAGACGTTCATTAATATAATTAACTAACAGTTACTTATATTCTACAGAGTATTCTATTTTATGTATCATATACTTAGAGCTATATAGATCTTATTTAACTAGTATCCTTAGGAAGGAAAGAGCCATGTAGTTTGAACTATTACAGTTGTAACTTGGTTAAAGAGCAGGGTGAAGTTTGTTGAGTGTACCCTGTGGAGAATGTTGTGGTCCAAGGCTCTTCTCTTTTAGTTTCTTCTCCTTGACTCCTACCTTCCTTGGGCTGGGCTAGGCTGGGGGCCAGGTTGGACTTGCGACTTAACATTTCTCTTCCGCTTTCTTTTTTTTTTTTTTTCTTCCATTATGGGCATTGCTTCTAGGACAAGCCTTGGTCTTGCATTGGATGTTCCTTCCTGTCAACTTCCAGCAGCAGGAGTCTTCTTTTCAGTGCTTGATGCTTCACGAAATAGACTCTGCCCATTGGCAGCAAATACCAGAGAGCCAGGAGACAGAGCTGGTTGCAGACCTTTCCTCTTCCAGCCTTTGGTTGCAATTGTTTTGCCCATGATTTGCTAGCTCTAGTTCCTTGGGCCACACAGGTATCCTGCCATCCAGCTCTTTTTATATGTGAGAGACATTCTGAACACTGTCCCTCTTTCTTTGCACAGAAGTATATACAGTGTGGCAGTTACCGTAATCTCCTCCCCCTTGCAAACAGCCCCTCTAGAATCTCGGACCTCTAGGACTCTCTGTCTTGCATGCTTGGGTGCAAGGCCAAGCACAATGAAGAGGAGAATAATTAGAGAAAGAGGAGGACATTGGTGGAGAACTGGGAGCAGGTAAGGTGAAAGGGCACCGGAGAAAAGAGATGCATGTAGGTTTTTTGGTTTCTGTGGGAAACAAGTTGACACACTTGGGCCTCATTTTGTATTAACAGAACAGAGAGTTGTAGATATAAGTAGCTAGATCGTGCAGCAACTGCCATGAAGTCTGTACACTGAAGAGAACAGTCTCACATCTAGTTTTCATTTTGTTTTATGTCATATTACCTTATTTATAGCATTCACTGGTATGTTTGTAGAACGCAGATGTTTTCAAATGCTCTGGTTTTGTCTACATGGTTATTTCCTTGTCCTATTTGTAAGGAATCCAACATTGTAAGACATATTGCATGTTTTTCTCTTGACGATTGTTTACCTTGAAGCGTCATGAACTAACTTGAGCTGTTGGATTTTGTGGAGAAACTTTAAAAAGGGTCTGTGAAAAAGGCATTGTGGTGAGTCGCATTATGCACCCGAGCGTAAGGAGCAGATATCTGCCACCAGCCCAGCTTGGCCTGGATTGCCTCTGTGTTAGTTCCCCTGGTTAGTGCTTTTCTCCCTAACCACTCTTGTGACTGTGATAATGTGAGTTAAGGGCTGAGTTGCTAGTGATTTATGTGTGAGGTAGGCTGGTTTGAGGGAGGAAATCTATGGACCTAGTCATTTTCCTTGGTGGTAAGCTTTCAGGGGTGCAAAGATCGATCTTCCTGGGGACTTTTCTGGTACCAGGAAGATATCGCATAGATGGGACCTCCAAAGACACACATTTAATTTTTAGGCCTGTTGTTCCTATTATGGGATGTGAGTTTCTTCACTGATGGGGATGCTGCTTATCTGAGAAGAAACTGTGAAAGGTGGTGTAGTATAGAGGTGTGGCTTAAGCTTTTAAGTTTTCTTCAAGGTTTTTCCCCTAAGCTTCATACTTCAGACGGCCTACTTACATGAGACTAGTATGTGATGTCAGGCTAACAACTTCCTAAATACCTGCAAGCCAGATCAGTGTCTCTTTTCTCTATATTCCCATGGAAATCAAGGGTCCCGCCGAATTTTCCATCGAAACAGTTGATTTGTGCTGTCTCTAGGAATTCTACAGGGCGTACCGTTGCTTCCTAACCGGTGTCATTTGGGAGATCGATCCCCCTCTGTACGTTCAAATGATTAATTTTGAGACTCTGCTCGTGTGTGCAGTAAACCCTTTAATTCCCTAAGACCTTCCTTTCCTCCATCTCATACCCCATGAAGCCCGCTTCAGTTTATCTCCTGAATTTCTTTGGAATCTGTCAGCTCTCTCTCAACATCCTAATACTGAACTTGCCTGTCTGTTGCGATTAGGTCCTAACTAGTGTCCATATATCTTGTTTCCCTCCAATCCATTCTTCACACAAGAAACCTTCAAAGCAAGTTGGAACATTGCTCATAAACATCGCTCACAAACATTGTTTTGAGAATAGAAAACACACTGGTGGCCTTTAAGACTCTGCGTGCTCTAGAATCCTCTCTGCTTCTCTAGCCCCATCTTGTGCCACGTTTGCCCTCACTTTCTATGCTTCAGATACACTGAATTAACCTTAGTTCTCACTCATCTGACAGAAGTCAGTTGAGAAATTATTTTTCACTGTGATTCCTAGCATTAAGGAATTTGATGATCAGGTTTTGTATGAGGACTAAAACTAAACTGGGAAGTGGAAGAATTGCGTTTCAACTGTTTCAGTCAACACGCATGTAATAATGATACCTAAGTATTGAACACCGGGCTAGGTTTCATGAGGGATACAGAAGTTCTGGCCATCTCTGGTTTTGGGTATCCCTTATTTGTTGAGACCTTTGCGTTGTTTGGTTGCCTTTTGTCTGTTTTCCAGATGGGAAAACAGGAACAAGGGAAGTATAGGTTATTACTAGGTGGGGTTGAACAAGTGGAGCAGCAAACTGCAAAGCAGAAAGAAGAGGGACGTACTATAGAGGGATGTGATTTCCATTTTCAAGGCGCCTGCATCCTGTGCAGGGAGACAGCCTAACATAAAATGTGCCTAACAAAAGATCTATTGACTTCTTACTAAAAATCTCCAGTTCATATAACCCAGGGGTTTATACCTTCTCCTTTAAAAGTTCTATTCCTGGGACTTCCCTGGTGGTCCAGTGGTGAAGACTCTGCGCTTCCAATGCAGCAGGCGTGGGTTCAATCCCTGGTTGGGGAGCTAAGATCCCACATGCTGCGCAGCCAAAGAAATTTTTTTCAAAAGTTATACTCCTGTGTTGTTGAATTTAGTGGTTTAGATTTTGTTTGAATGTTAAGAAGATTTCAGTTTATTTACCAGGAACAAACAAAACATAATGTAAAAATAGTTTCCCAGAAACGATTTCCATCGTTCTCTTCTTCCCTTTCTCCCGCAGACTGGTGTTTCATCTTGACAAGTTCTCTGAAGTTCTCTGTCATTCCATAGGAAAGCTGTCTGGCTTGGAGGTTGCAACCCCAGGGAATTTTTCATCAGCGGGGAAGTCTCCATCACTACAGAGGAATCAAGGGAGAAGTCAGTCCCGGGTAAGTGAGATGCTCCCCCTAAACACCAACACAGCAGTCGTGTACCTTTCAAGGGGTTCAGGGGCAAGATGGGCAAGGCATTTCTACTAACTCTTCTTAAGGATCATGGACAGTGTGCCCTATGCTACGAGGTAAGCGGTGACTGTTGTAATTCTTACTGGTGATCATTTCATGTCACTGATCCTTGGCTCTCTTTGTATCTCATAGGACTGTTGTTAAGTCCAATACAAAATGAGTCTTCTTTTTAAAAAACTGAAATGTTTTACAAAGCCTAGCATTCTCATAGAGAGTCCTTTGAATTCTCCCCACTTTCCCGAGAGGCTAAGAACACTTCACACCATGAACTAGGAGAGGGGGTAGAGCCCTTTCTGATGAAATATAGAAACAAAGACAGAGTCTTAGCCTGCTTGCTCTCTGGACAGGATCTCGGACCACAAGGTCTTAAATCCTGGTATAAATGACGGAAGTGAGGACACTTCAACTGGCACTCTCATAACAAGAATGCTGAAACACCTTCCAAAGAGACTGTAGCAGTAGACGAGGGAAGGGAGTGCTACAGTGTGGTAGTACAGGGGGAATGCTCGGCTACAGCAGTGAAAAATGTGGTACCTATTGGTGTGCTCTCGGGGTTCTTGTACATGTAGCATAGATGACCTTTACAGTGTCCCTCCCACCTTCCCACCTGCATTAGGTGTTCTGTTTTTTTGTTTTTTTTTTTTTTTTAATTTACGTTTATTGATTGATTGATTGATTGAACTTATTTATTCTACGTATTTATTTTTTTGGCTGCACTGGGTCCTCATTGGTGTGCACGGGCTTTCTCTAGTTGCGGCTAGCGGGGTCTACTCTTGGTTGCGGTGTGCGGGCTTCTCATCGCGGTGGCCTCTCTTGTTGCGGAGCATGGGCTGTAGGCGCGTGGGCTTCGGTAGTTGCGGCTCACGGGCTCTGGAATGCAGGCTCAGTCGTTGTGGCACATGCGCTTAGTTGCTGCACGGCATGTGGGATCTTCGCAGACCGGGGCTCGAAGCCGTGTCCCCTGCATTGGCAGGCGCCACCAGGGAAGCCCTAGCTGTTCTTATATAGAGTCTAAAAACAGAGAGCACTGAGAGAAGGTAGTGGTTATTAAAGGCTCAGGATCTAAATTCTACCTGTCTCTACACCCCTTCCCAGCTGTCGATTTGACCCCGTTTGTGAATGCCGACCTCATTCTTCAACTTTCTCTGCCGTTTGTATACTCACCTTGAAAACTTGTTTCTGTGATGCGTTGAGCAGACACAGGGTGGCAGATTGCAGAGGTGGAAGCTGGTGGTCGGATATTTGCGGGCTGAATCTCCTTCAGTCCCATTCCCATTTCTGGTTGCGCAGAGGCCCTACTTCCTGTGTATGACGCGGAGCCATAGGATTGCGGGCAGGAGCCAAGTTCTCCATACAGTGAAGACCCCAGTGTGCCTTGGTTATAGTAATATACCTGGCTTCCTTCCTGGTAGGGAAGTGACAGGCGGCTATGCCCCTGATTTGTTCGTGGGCCTCCTGATACAGCAGTTCCCTTGGCTCTGGCCCTGTCGTCAGCTGCCCCTAGGAGGACTCTGAGCCCTAGCCACTTCTCTGGTAGATTTGCCTATTCCCCCACTATAATCACACCTGAATAAGGCAACTCAAACCTTTCAGAGATGTGTCGTGAACCTCTTGTTTTCTGAAATACCTATCTGGTGGTTGTGAGACTTAAGGCCAACCTCCCCGAGAGACTTTGTTTCTATTTCTCCTAGTAAACCTAGACTCATCTCCTGTCACCTTCAACTCTACTCCAATTGTGTTCTTTCAACCCAGACCCCTGACCCTGCTTTTTACTTCTGCCATTTCATCCTCACTCCTGCTTCCTTTCCTAAATCCATACGTCTCTTTTGGCCTTCCTAGCCCTGGGCCAAGTTCCTTCCTCTTTCCTCAGTTTTTACCCCTTTCCTTCATTCTCCCATCCAACTTTCAGGCCTTCCTTTCTCACGCCCCAGTTAGCAGCATCTCAAAATTCGAAAGGTTTATTACTCATCTATTAATTCTATTCCATTTACTTATTCGGTTCTATACCTATCTTACCTATGTATGGAAGAACCGCTGGTAGCCAAGGTGGCAGCAAGAATCCTAGCAGCTGTCACCTGACGTATCCGTAGTAGTCAGCAATTTCCATTTCTTTGTCCCTCTGGGTGAAAAATTGCAGCTTCCCCGAAGAGGTGTATCTGGCAGCATTCTCCCGTTGTTGTTGAGCCCGCCTCTTCATGGCCTCTCACTCTGGCCTCTGCTCTTGTTCGATGGGCTTTGACATGACTGGCTCAGGCACGTTGGGTTCCCTCCATGGAACTCGTTGCTTGCTGAAGTCTTGGAGTAGAAGTTGGGTTTGGAGCTTGGGTGGGGACTGGCGCTTAGTCACAGCAGGGGGAACAGGCTCGCGCTGGAGAGAAGCGCCAGATGAAGTTTTGTAGGGTGCAGGCCTAGGAGCAGCAGGCTGAGGGACACGAGGCTGGGTATGGTTGGTCCAAGCCGGTTGGGTTGGGTTGGCCACAGTTGGCTGAGCTGGTTTGGCGGGACCTGGCAAAGAGGCAGGAGCTGGCTGGGATGAATTGACTGCAGCAGGTTGAGCTGAGTCAGTAGAACCAGGCTGGGCACGGTAAGCCACAGCAGGCCGATGTGAGGCCAGAGACTGTGGCCTCCGAGGAGCGGGTCGAGCTTGAGGCTTGTCCCAGGCAGAAAAAGGCAGAGGTATCAACTTGACCTTCCCAGGAGGAGGCCGCTCACACTGGGATGGAGATGGACACTCTGTTTCAGCACTGCTGTCTGGTTTCTGGGCTTGGACTTGCGTTTTCTCAGGCCTCTTACCCTCACGTGGGGTATGCCGCCGTGGCTGGATCGCTGGGGGTGGCTGGGGGTCTTTGGGGTTGCTTGAATTTCCCAAGAGCCGACAGGAAGAGAGCCCAGTTTTCGTCTCATTCTTCTTCCCCAGCGCATGAAGAACCTTCACAGACTCCAGCATGCGCACGCCAAGGGAGGTTCGAGGCTTTTGAAAGCTCTCTTGGCGAAGCTCAGTTTGGTGTTCCTTTCGCTTCGTGTTGGGGATTGCTGGCTTGTCTTCTGCCTTGACTTTGTTCCCTGACTGCTTGTTCTCTTCAGCCTTGTTTCTTCCTCTGGTCCTTTTGGTCTTTTCCTGCCCATGGCTCTCAGTTTTGCTGATCTTTCCGGATGCAGCTTTCTGAGGTTTGCCTTGAGAGTGCTTGGCCGTGTTCGCAGGAGCCCTGTCACTGACTGCAGCAGTGCATATAACCGCTTCTCCCCCTAACAGGCACGCTGGATCCTTTGGCTGGATTTTGGCCTTGGGAGCACCACCGATAGGCTCAGAGGCTTTCTGTTTGTTCTTCCTGGGTTGATCAGAGGGAACCTTTACGACACTTGGCTTTTCCTGCACCTGATTCACCTTAATGGCTCTGGTGTCTTCAGCTTTGATCACGTTGGGACCTTGGGATCGATCAAGATCTTTCCAAGAATTAAAGAGCTGGGGAAGGTGAATATCCTCCGCCAGTGTAGTAATGTCTGCAAGACCACTGCTAGGTTCAGTCCCATTTTCAAGTGTCCCTAGGTCCTGACGACTCAGGCTGTTCTCTCCCAGATCAGCATTTTCAGAACCAGGCTGCTCCTCTTGGCTGAGGGGATCGGTGCAGGCCAGCGGCTGGGGAATATCAGGGATTCCCAAAGGGAGTAGTGGAGGATCTTGGTTTTCTATTGGGATCTGGTAGGCCTCCAGAGGCTTTGACAGCTTGGTTTTGATATCCTCCACGTTCTTACTCTCTGTTTGTCCCTGGCTTGGAGCTGGAGGCAGGGCCAGGAGACGCCTGGCACTCTGGACTGGAGCTGTCACTGAAATGTCCCCAAGTTCAGATGGTGGGTTACTCTCAAGTATGTGACTGTTTCTGCTACTGCAGGACTTGGGGAGTTCTTGAGTTTGTGTCACACAAAACGTCTGGCTTGGAGGTTGCAATCCCAGGGAATTTTTCATCACCAGGGAAGTCTCCATCACTACAAAGGGATCAAGGGAGAAGTCAGTCCCTGGTAAATGAGATGCTCCCCCTAAACACCAACACAGCAGTCATGTACCTTTCAAGGGGTTCAGGGGCAAGATGGGCAAGGCATTTCTACTAACTCTTCTTAAGGATCATGGACAGTGCCCTATGCTACGAGGTAAGCGGTGACTGTTGTAATGCTTAACTGGTGATCATTTCATGTCACTGATCCTTGGCTCTCTTTGTATCTCATAGGACTGTTGTAAGTCCAATACAAAATGAGTCTTCTTTTTAAACAACTGAAATGTTTTACAAAGCCTAGCATTCTCATATAGAGTCCTTTCAATTCTCCCCACTTTCCCGAGAGGCTAAGAACACTTCACACCATGAACTAGGAGAGGGGGTAGAGCCCTTTCTGATGAAATACAGAAACAAAGACAGAGTCTTAGCCTGCTTGCTCTCTGGACAGGATCTCGGACCACAAGGTCTTAAATCCTGGTATAAATGACGGAAGTGAGGACACTTCAACTGGCACTCTCATAACAAGAGTTCTGAGACACCTTCCAAAGAGACTGTAGCAGTAGACGAGGGAAGGGAGTGCTACAGTGTGGTAGTACAGGGGGAATGCTCGGCTACAGCAGTGAAAAATGTGGTACCTATTGGTGTGCTCTCGGGGTTCTTGTACATGTAGCATAGATGACCTTTACAGTGTCCCTGCCACCTTCCCACCTGCATTAGGTGTTCTTTTTGTTTTTTTGTTTTTTTGTTTTTTTTTAATTGACGTTTATTTATTGATTGATTGTTTGAACTTATTTATTCTACGTATTTATTTTTTTGGCTGCACAGGGTCTTCATTGCTGTGCACGGGCTTTCTCTAGTTGCGGCTAGCGGGGTCTACTCTTGGTTGCGCTGTGCGGGCTTCTCTTGTTGCGGAGCATGCGCTCTAGGCGCGTGGGCTTCGGTAGTTGCGGCTCACGGGCTCTAGAATGCAGGCTCAGTCGTTGTGGCACATGGGCTTAGTTGCTCCACGGCATGTGGGATCTTCCCAGACCAGGGCTCGAACCCGTGTCCCCCGCATTGCATTGGCAGGCGGATTCTTAACCACGGCGCCACCAGGGAAGCCCTAGGTGTTCTTACATAGAGTCTAAAAACAGAGGGCACTGAGCGAAGGTAGTGGTTACTAAAGGCTCAGGATCTATAAATTCTACCTGTCTCTACACCCCTTCCCAGCTGTCGATTTGACCCCATTTGTGAATGCCGACCTCATTCTTCAGCTTTCTCTGCCGTTTGTATACTCACCTTGAAAACTTGTTTCTGTGATGCGTTGAGCAGACACAGGGTGGCAGATTGCAGAGGTGGAAGCTGGTGGTCGGATATTTGTGGGCTGAATCTCCTTCAGTCCCATTCCCATTTCTGGTTGCGCAGAGGCCCTACTTCCTGTGTATGACGCGGAGCCATAGGATTGCGGGCAGGAGCCAAGTTCTCCATACAGTGAAGACCCCAGTGTGCCTTGGTTATAGTAATATACCTGGCTTCCTTCCTGGTAGGGAAGTGACAGGCGGCTATGCCCCTGATTTGGAATCTGAGATGGTGCTCCCTGAGCAAGCCTGGCAGAAAGTGATGGATATAGAGGGACCATGTTATTGGCGTCTGAAGTTTTATCATACTGGGCTGCCATAAACATGGAGGAAGCAGCTGGGTGCCGGTCAGTGAGTGCCAGAGTAAAGTCTCCGAGTGAAGAGGAATTCTTTTCAGTGCTTCCTGTGATGTCCCACTCAAGAACACCTGGATAGGAAGGAGCTGAAGTGGAGATCTGGCTGTGGTCAGTAACTCCAGATAACATAGTCGTGCTGGAATGTTGGTAAAGGTAGGCACTACCCATGAGTGTCTGGAAAGAGGTACCGGTAGCCGATGCCGAACTGACGGCAGGGGCAGAGACTCTGGAGAAGTTGCAGACACTTCGTGTTAGGGAAGTTGCATTGCTCACCACAGGAAGAGAATGCTGCAGAGAATTTAGAGTTCCAAGTAGAGATGGATTTTGGAAATTTTCTGTAAGAACAAGAGGGTCATGAAAAACTCAGGGAGGTTGAGAAATTCTCACTACGTTTGAGGAACAGCAGTATCTTAAGGTTCTTGCTCTCAGGACACCTCTACTATCGACCCTTCCTGAGAAACCCAAAATCAGACAGTTAATGATGGCTGTAAGGACTGAGCAGTTTTCCACTCTTCTGTATTAACTGCCTGTGCTCCCATCTTGGGCACAGATGGGCAGAAGAGCCAAGTGGTATGGTTCAGACATTGTTCTCTAGGCTGGAAGCAACCTTCTCCCTGCCCTGTCTTTCCCTTCAGCCTGCACTCGTATTGACTTCTATGCTATTTCCTAGACTGGAAGCATTTTAGAACTAGGAGGCCCTTAGAGAACTTTCTCTTTTTTCAGTCTCATTTCACGAGTAAGGAAACTGAGGCTCAGAGAGGTCGGCTTGACTTGTTCAGGTTCTCTCATTATGTTAGTGTCATTACCAGGTTTCAGAACCTAAGTATCCTGACTTCCTTGCCAGGACTCCACTCTGAGCATGATAGTGCCAGAAAGCAGGAGAAATAGAACTTATAATATAAGCATTTTTTTTGTCCATTAGAAAACAGTACGGCCATTACCATTGTCATCTTCAGTGTCTCCCTTTGCTTGTGCAGTTCCCACGCTATTACCTAGAGTTGACGTATATATAGCTCAGTCCAACTGGTGAACTGAAAGAGTCATTTTTGCCCTCTTCAAGCCTGGTTTCTCATCCTACCTCAAAATGATTACCCGAAAGTGGATTTCTTAAGTGCTTTTGGAAAGAGAAAAGTTATCTGATTACTTCAGATTACTCATCTATAAAGTGGTTATAACACCACCACCAATAATAATAGCAGTAATAATTAATAGATGAATAAGCTGATCTATTGCGTATGATTTATATGGAGGAAGATACAATAAGTTCTAGAAAGACAAAGAAAAATCATGAAAAACATGTTACGTAACGAAAAAGAAATCCATAGATATTAATGAAAACTGGGGTATGTGGGCAAGTATCAAAGCCTAATGAATTTACTAACAAATGACATTCTGTACCATACATGCAATATTATGAAAGTGAATTTTGCCCACTCTATTTTAGTGAATACTATTAACCAAAAAACACGATGGAGGTGATAGAGGTGAATGAATTCCTAGCCAATGCATACAGACAGAGACGATAAATCAGTAAAAAATGCACAACAAGCAACAGAATGCAACAAATGTGAATGTATAGGTAGCCACAACATATGTAGACAAGTATTTCAATGAAAACCGGTACAAAGCAGACAGCAAAATAGTAAGTGTAAAAGAGTTTCATTATTGTGCTCATTCATATTTTTACCCAGCAAGTAACAGGTATTAAGCCTAGGAGAAATATATCTTTCCATGAATATAACTCATATAATAAGCAGAAAGGAAGCTTAAAAAGTATCAAGAAGGTTTTTGTATTTATCCTAGAACTTAGAATCATCTTCCACATCCAAGAAGATGACATCCCAAGACCTCAAAAAACCATCATCCCTAGAATCCAATTAAAAAAGATTTTCAAATGTAAGAAAATCCAAAGGACTCCACAACATTGTTTTAGATAAATGTGGATGTTTGTGTTTTCTTTTTTTCTTTTGCCGCGCCGCGTGGCCCTGGCCGTGAAAGCACCGAGTCCTAAGCGCTGGACCGCCAGGGAATTCCCTAAATGGGGAATTAGAGATGTGGGGCTTGACTTTTTCTTTTTCTTCTCCGGTAGCTAAGATCTACAAGCGAACGATGGCTGTTGATCAATGTGCTCTCTGTGTTAGGAAGGAAATAACTGTAAAAATTGAAAAGCAACCTTGCCTTAGAAGCTACATATCACACAAAGGAAATAGTCCTTCTGATTCAATGTAGAAGATATCATTTAAAATGTTTAATTGGTCAAATGTCTACCTAGTTTAAAAATTAGAAAGAATAGAACACTGAAAAGCAGCCCCCTAGATAACCACTTTGGTTTCTGGTTTCTAGGAAGCATCATTTCTAAAACATACTTCTAAAATGTTTCTATTCCAAACTGTCAAGTGCCAGCTGTATTCAGAGAGGCAATAAAAGAAAGAAAACGGAGTATGACTTTTCTGATAGGCTGCCCTTCCTGGTGATCCCCTGTTCTGGCCTTACTTTCCTTCTTAGTCTGTTAATGTAAGGATTTGCTACCATCAGCTTTGTTTTGCCCTGCTCTGAGCAGATTTCCCTCTGTGCTGTTTCTGCTTTAATTTAAAATCTTTGGCTCCCATCAACATTCCATGGCAAACTGCCTCTTTCTTGAGAGCTCCTCTATGCTTTCCCTCTTCATTCTTATATTTTTTTCCCATCTCTTGGTTCCTGTTGGCCTGTGCTAATGAAAACAATCCTAAACTTGCTTACGTTTGACTCTGTGCCTCCCTATATAGCCCAGTACTCTCCATCCTCTCTCCCTATTCTCTCTTTTCAACTAGTCGAAATACTAGTGGAGGGAGACCATTGGAGATGAAACATCTTGGTATATATCGCTAGTTTTCTGTGTCACCTGGCTTTTCTATGTTTCTGTTGAAACACTCTTTTGAGAAGTCTCTGATTTCATTTTCTACATGGGTACCCTTTAAGGCTCAATATTGGAAAAGAAGGGGATCAGAGTGATCAACCCAATGTGGTATCCTAACGTAACAGATAAGGAAAGCAGCAGGCTTTGTGAGGCAGTCAGTGATTTGTCCAAAGTCACACAGACAGTAAACGTCAAAGTCAAAACTGAAATTAGGTCTCCAGACTTGTAGTTCAATACTTTCCCTCATTATTCCACGCTATTTTGAATCTCCTCCTCAATTTAGGGGCAAAAGAAATCGAACGCAAAACTTTCCAAAGTTTCTTTTCTTACCTGACATGGTCAGAGAAGAGGAGACATCAACTGCAGGTACAAGGGATGAGGAGACAACACTAGAGGATGTCTGAGTGGCTGCAGCTGAACGGCGCACGTGTCCAGTACAAAGGTCACTGGTTACTGGTCCAAACGGCTCCACGGAAACCCCAAGACCTCTACCAAGTGGTAGTAGGTTTGGTAGGAGAGTGATGTCACAAAGCAGGCAGTTGAAAGGTATGAGCTAGCCAATAGGGAGGTCCGATCCCCAACAGGAGGGCGGGCTTGGGTGAAGAGAGCGTAGGAGAGCTAAAACAACCCCTCAATTTCTGAGCTCTGGGGAGGAAATCCTAGAAGACAGATTTACCTCCCCCAGGCTCTTCCATTAGGGAAATCATTGCAACATTTCTTACAGACGTTCATTAATATAATTAACTAACAGTTACTTATATTCTACAGAGTATTCTATTTTATGTATCATATACTTAGAGCTATATAGATCTTATTTAACTAGTATCCTTAGGAAGGAAAGAGCCATGTAGTTTGAACTATTACAGTTGTAACTTGGTTAAAGAGCAGGGTGAAGTTTGTTGAGTGTACCCTGTGGAGAATGTTGTGGTCCAAGGCTCTTCTCTTTTAGTTTCTTCTCCTTGACTCCTACCTTCCTTGGGCTGGGCTAGGCTGGGGGCCAGGTTGGACTTGCGACTTAACATTTCTCTTCCGCTTTCTTTTTTTTTTTTTTTCTTCCATTATGGGCATTGCTTCTAGGACAAGCCTTGGTCTTGCATTGGATGTTCCTTCCTGTCAACTTCCAGCAGCAGGAGTCTTCTTTTCAGTGCTTGATGCTTCACGAAATAGACTCTGCCCATTGGCAGCAAATACCAGAGAGCTAGGAGACAGAGCTGGTTGCAGACCTTTCCTCTTCCAGCCTTTGGTTGCAATTGTTTTGCCCATGATTTGCTAGCTCTAGTTCCTTGGGCCACACAGGTATCCTGCCATCCAGCTCTTTTTATATGTGAGAGACATTCTGAACACTGTCCCTCTTTCTTTGCACAGAAGTATATACAGTGTGGCAGTTACCGTAATCTCCTCCCCCTTGCAAACAGCCCCTCTAGAATCTCGGACCTCTAGGACTCTCTGTCTTGCATGCTTGGGTGCAAGGCCAAGCACAATGAAGAGGAGAATAATTAGAGAAAGAGGAGGACATTGGTGGAGAACTGGGAGCAGGTAAGGTGAAAGGGCACCGGAGAAAAGAGATGCATGTAGGTTTTTTGGTTTCTGTGGGAAACAAGTTGACACACTTGGGCCTCATTTTGTATTAACAGAACAGAGAGTTGTAGATATAAGTAGCTAGATCGTGCAGCAACTGCCATGAAGTCTGTACACTGAAGAGAACAGTCTCACATCTAGTTTTCATTTTGTTTTATGTCATATTACCTTATTTATAGCATTCACTGGTATGTTTGTAGAACGCAGATGTTTTCAAATGCTCTGGTTTTGTCTACATGGTTATTTCCTTGTCCTATTTGTAAGGAATCCAACATTGTAAGACATATTGCATGTTTTTCTCTTGACGATTGTTTACCTTGAAGCGTCATGAGCTAACTTGAGCTGTTGGATTTTGTGGAGAAACTTTAAAAAGGGTCTGTGAAAAAGGCATTGTGGTGAGTCGCATTATGCACCCGAGCGTAAGGAGCAGATATCTGCCACCAGCCCAGCTTGGCCTGGATTGCCTCTGTGTTAGTTCCCCTGGTTAGTGCTTTTCTCCCTAACCACTCTTGTGACTGTGATAATGTGAGTTAAGGGCTGAGTTGCTAGTGATTTATGTGTGAGGTAGGCTGGTTTGAGGGAGGAAATCTATGGACCTAGTCATTTTCCTTGGTGGTAAGCTTTCAGGGGTGCAAAGATCGATCTTCCTGGGGACTTTTCTGGTACCAGGAAGATATCGCATAGATGGGACCTCCAAAGACACACATTTAATTTTTAGGCCTGTTGTTCCTATTATGGGATGTGAGTTTCTTCACTGATGGGGATGCTGCTTATCTGAGAAGAAACTGTGAAAGGTGGTGTAGTATAGAGGTGTGGCTTAAGCTTTTAAGTTTTCTTCAAGGTTTTTCCCCTAAGCTTCATACTTCAGACGGCCTACTTACATGAGACTAGTATGTGATGTCAGGCTAACAACTTCCTAAATACCTGCAAGCCAGATCAGTGTCTCTTTTCTCTATATTCCCATGGAAATCAAGGGTCCCGCCGAATTTTCCATCGAAACAGTTGATTTGTGCTGTCTCTAGGAATTCTACAGGGCGTACCGTTGCTTCCTAACCGGTGTCATTTGGGAGATCCACCTCTGTACGTTCAAATGATTAATTTTGAGACTCTGCTCGTGTGTGCAGTAAACCCTTTAATTCCCTAAGACCTTCCTTTCCTCCATCTCATACCCCATTAAGCCCGCTTCAGTTTATCTCCTGAATTTCTTTGGAATCTGTCAGCTCTCCCTCAACATCCTAATACTGAACTTGCCTGTCTGTTGCGATTAGGTCCTAACTAGTGTCCATATATCTTGTTTCCCTCCAATCCATTCTTCACACAAGAAAGCTTCAAAGCAAGTTGGAACATTGCTCATAAACATCGCTCACAAACATTGTTTTGAGAATAGAAAACACACTGGTGGCCTTTAAGACTCTGCGTGCTCTAGAATCCTCTCTGCTTCTCTAGCCCCATCTTGTGCCACGTTTGCCCTCACTTTCTATGCTTCAGATACACTGAATTAACCTTAGTTCTCACTCATCTGACAGAAGTCAGTTGAGAAATTATTTTTCACTGTGATTCCTAGCATTAAGGAATTTGATGATCAGGTTTTGTATGAGGACTAAAACTAAACTGGGAAGTGGAAGAATTGCGTTTCAACTGTTTCAGTCAACACGCATGTATTAATGATACCTAAGTATTGAACACCGGGCTAGGTTTCATGAGGGATACAGAAGTTCTGGCCATCTCTGGTTTTGGGTATCCCTTATTTGTTGAGACCTTTGCGTTGTTTGGTTGCCTTTTGTCTGTTTTCCAGATGGGAAAACAGGAACAAGGGAAGTATAGGTTATTACTAGGTGGGGTTGAACAAGTGGAGCAGCAAACTGCAAAGCAGAAAGAAGAGGGACGTACTATAGAGGGATGTGATTTCCATTTTCAAGGCGCCTGCGTCCTGTGCAGGGAGACAGCCTAACATAAAATGTGCCTAACAAAAGATCTATTGACTTCTTACTAAAAATCTCCAGTTCATATAACCCAGGGGTTTATACCTTCTCCTTTAAAAGTTCTATTCCTGGGACTTCCCTGGTGGTCCAGTGGTGAAGACTCTGCGCTTCCAATGCAGCAGGCGTGGGTTCAATCCCTGGTTGGGGAGCTAAGATCCCACATGCTGCGCAGCCAAAGAAATTTTTTTCAAAAGTTATACTCCTGTGTTGTTGAATTTAGTGGTTTAGATTTTGTTTGAATGTTAAGAAGATTTCAGTTTATTTACCAGGAACAAACAAAACATAATGTAAAAATAGTTTCCCAGAAACGATTTCCATCGTTCTCTTCTTCCCTTTCTCCCGCAGACTGACTGGTGTTTCATCTTGACAAGTTCTCTGAAGTTCTCTGTCATTCCATAGGAAAGCGGTCTGGCTTGGAGGTTGCAATCCCAGGGAATTTTTCATCAGCGGGGAAGTCTCCATCACTACAGAGGAATCAAGGTTGAAGTCAGTCCCGGGTAAGTGAGATGCTCCCCCAAAACACCAACACAGCAGTCGTGTACCTTTCAAGGGGTTCAGGGGCAAGATGGGCAAGGCATTTCTACTAACTCTTCTTAAGGATCATGGACAGTGTGCCCTATGCTACGAGGTAAGCGGTGACTGTTGTAATTCTTACTGGTGATCATTTCATGTCACTGATCCTTGGCTCTCTTTGTATCTCATAGGACTGTTGTTAAGTCCAATACAAAATGAGTCTTCTTTTTAAAAAACTGAAATGTTTTACAAAGCCTAGCATTCTCATAGAGAGTCCTTTGAATTCTCCCCACTTTCCCGAGAGGCTAAGAACACTTCACACCATGAACTAGGAGAGGGGGTAGAGCCCTTTCTGATGAAATATAGAAACAAAGACAGAGTCTTAGCCTGCTTGCTCTCTGGACAGGATCTCGGACCACAAGGTCTTAAATCCTGGTATAAATGACGGAAGTGAGGACAGTTCAACTGGCACTCTCATAACAAGAGTTCTGAAACACCTTCCAAAGAGACTGTAGCAGTAGACGAGGGAAGGGAGTGCTACAGTGTGGTAGTACAGGGGGAATGCTCGGCTACAGCAGTGAAAAATGTGGTACCTATTGGTGTGCTCTCGGGGTTCTTGTACATGTAGCATAGATGACCTTTACAGTGTCCCTCCCACCTTCCCACCTGCATTAGGTGTTCTGTTTTTTTGTTTGTTTTTTTTTTTTTAATTTACGTTTATTGATTGATTGATTGATTGAACTTATTTATTCTACGTATTTATTTTTTTGGCTGCACTGGGTCCTCATTGGTGTGCACGGGCTTTCTCTAGTTGCGGCTAGCGGGGTCTACTCTTGGTTGCGGTGTGCGGGCTTCTCATCGCGGTGGCCTCTCTTGTTGCGGAGCATGGGCTGTAGGCGCGTGGGCTTCGGTAGTTGCGGCTCACGGGCTCTGGAATGCAGGCTCAGTCGTTGTGGCACATGCGCTTAGTTGCTGCACGGCATGTGGGATCTTCGCAGACCGGGGCTCGAAGCCGTGTCCCCTGCATTGGCAGGCGCCACCAGGGAAGCCCTAGCTGTTCTTACATAGAGTCTAAAAACAGAGAGCACTGAGAGAAGGTAGTGGTTATTAAAGGCTCAGGATCTAAATTCTACCTGTCTCTACACCCCTTCCCAGCTGTCGATTTGACCCCGTTTGTGAATGCCGACCTCATTCTTCAGCTTGCTCTGCCGTTTGTATACTCACCTTGAAAACTTGTTTCTGTGATGCGTTGAGCAGACACAGGGTGGCAGATTGCAGAGGTGGAAGCTGGTGGTCGGATATTTGCGGGCTGAATCTCCTTCAGTCCCATTCCCATTTCTGGTTGCGCAGAGGCCCTACTTCCTGTGTATGACGCGGAGCCATAGGATTGCGGGCAGGAGCCAAGTTCTCCATACAGTGAAGACCCCAGTGTGCCTTGGTTATAGTAATATACCTGGCTTCCTTCCTGGTAGGGAAGTGACAGGCGGCTATGCCCCTGATTTGTTCGTGGGCCTCCTGATACAGCAGTTCCCTTGGCTCTGGCCCTGTCGTCAGCTGCCCCTAGGAGGACTCTGAGCCCTAGCCACTTCTCTGGTAGATTTGCCTATTCCCCCACTATAATCACACCTGAATAAGGCAACTCAAACCTTTCAGAGATGTGTCGTGAACCTCTTGTTTTCTGAAATACCTATCTGGTGGTTGTGAGACTTAAGGCCAACCTCCCCGAGAGACTTTGTTTCTATTTCTCCTAGTAAACCTAGACTCATCTCCTGTCACCTTCAACTCTACTCCAATTGTGTTCTTTCAACCCAGACCCCTGACCCTGCTTTTTACTTCTGCCATTTCATCCTCACTCCTGCTTCCTTTCCTAAATCCATACGTCTCTTTTGGCCTTCCTAGCCCTGGGCCAAGTTCCTTCCTCTTTCCTCAGTTTTTACCCCTTTCCTTCATTCTCCCATCCAACTTTCAGTCCTTCCTTTCTCACGCCCCAGTTAGCAGCATCTCAAAATTCGAAAGGTTTATTACTCATCTATTAATTCTATTCCATTTACTTATTCGGTTCTATACCTATCTTACCTATGTATGGAAGAACCGCTGGTAGCCAAGGTGGCAGCAAGAATCCTAGCAGCTGTCACCTGACGTATCCGTAGTAGTCAGCAATTTCCATTTCTTTGTCCCTCTGGGTGAAAAATTGCAGCTTCCCCGAAGAGGTGTATCTGGCAGCATTCTCCCGTTGTTGTTGAGCCCGCCTCTTCATGGCCTCTCGCTCTGGCCTCTGCTCTTGTTCGATGGGCTTTGACATGACTGGCTCAGGCACGTTGGGTTCCCTCCATGGAACTCGTTGCTTGCTGAAGTCTTGGAGTAGAAGTTGGGTTTGGAGCTTGGGTGGGGACTGGCGCTTAGTCACAGCAGGGGGAACAGGCTCGCGCTGGAGAGAAGCGCCAGATGAAGTTTTGTAGGGTGCAGGCCTAGGAGCAGCAGGCTGAGGGACACGAGGCTGGGTATGGTTGGTCCAAGCCGGTTGGGTTGGGTTGGCCACAGTTGGCTGAGCTGGTTTGGCGGGACCTGGCAAAGAGGCAGGAGCTGGCTGGGATGAATTGACTGCAGCAGGTTGAGCTGAGTCAGTAGAACCAGGCTGGGCACGGTAAGCCACAGCAGGCCGATGTGAGGCCAGAGACTGTGGCCTCCGAGGAGCGGGTCGAGCTTGAGGCTTGTCCCAGGCAGAAAAAGGCAGAGGTATCAACTTGACCTTCCCAGGAGGAGGCCGCTCACACTGGGATGGAGATGGACACTCTGTTTCAGCACTGCTGTCTGGTTTCTGGGCTTGGACTTGCGTTTTCTCAGGCCTCTTACCCTCACGTGGGGTATGCCGCCGTGGCTGGATCGCTGGGGGTGGCTGGGGGTCTTTGGGGTTGCTTGAATTTCCCAAGAGCCGACAGGAAGAGAGCCCAGTTTTCGTCTCATTCTTCTTCCCCAGCGCATGAAGAACCTTCACAGACTCCAGCATGCGCACGCCAAGGGAGGTTCGAGGCTTTTGAAAGCTCTCTTGGCGAAGCTCAGTTTGGTGTTCCTTTCGCTTCGTGTTGGGGATTGCTGGCTTGTCTTCTGCCTTGACTTTGTTCCCTGACTGCTTGTTCTCTTCAGCCTTGTTTCTTCCTCTGGTCCTTTTGGTCTTTTCCTGCCCATGGCTCTCAGTTTTGCTGATCTTTCCGGATGCAGCTTTCTGAGGTTTGCCTTGAGAGTGCTTGGCCGTGTTCGCAGGAGCCCTGTCACTGACTGCAGCAGTGCATATAACCGCTTCTCCCCCTAACAGGCACTCTGGATCCTTTGGCTGGATTTTGGCCTTGGGAGCACCACCGATAGGCTCAGAGGCTTTCTGTTTGTTCTTCCTGGGTTGATCAGAGGGAACCTTTACGACACTTGGCTTTTCCTGCACCTGATTCACCTTAATGGCTCTGGTGTCTTCAGCTTTGATCACGTTGGGACCTTGGGATCGATCAAGATCTTTCCAAGAATTAAAGAGCTGGGGAAGGTGAATATCCTCCGCCAGTGTAGTAATGTCTGCAAGACCACTGCTAGGTTCAGTCCCATTTTCAAGTGTCCCTAGGTCCTGACGACTCAGGCTGTTCTCTCCCAGATCAGCATTTTCAGAACCAGGCTGCTCCTCTTGGCTGAGGGGATCGGTGCAGGCCAGCGGCTGGGGAATATCAGGGATTCCCAAAGGGAGTAGTGGAGGATCTTGGTTTTCTATTGGGATCTGGTAGGCCTCCAGAGGCTTTGACAGCTTGGTTTTGATATCCTCCACGTTCTTACTCTCTGTTTGTCCCTGGCTTGGAGCTGGAGGCAGGGCCAGGAGACGCCTGGCACTCTGGACTGGAGCTGTCACTGAAATGTCCCCAAGTTCAGATGGTGGGTTACTCTCAAGTATGTGACTGTTTCTGCTACTGCAGGACTTGGGGAGTTCTTGAGTTTGTGTCACACAAAACGTCTGGCTTGGAGGTTGCAATCCCAGGGAATTTTTCATCACCAGGGAAGTCTCCATCACTACAAAGGGATCAAGGGAGAAGTCAGTCCCTGGTAAATGAGATGCTCCCCCTAAACACCAACACAGCAGTCATGTACCTTTCAAGGGGTTCAGGGGCAAGATGGGCAAGGCATTTCTACTAACTCTTCTTAAGGATCATGGACAGTGCCCTATGCTACAAGGTAAGCGGTGACTGTTGTAATGCTTAACTGGTGATCATTTCATGTCACTGATCCTTGGCTCTCTTTGTATCTCATAGGACTGTTGTAAGTCCAATACAAAATGAGTCTTCTTTTTAAACAACTGAAATGTTTTACAAAGCCTAGCATTCTCATATAGAGTCCTTTCAATTCTCCCCACTTTCCCGAGAGGCTAAGAACACTTCACACCATGAACTAGGAGAGGGGGTAGAGCCCTTTCTGATGAAATACAGAAACAAAGACAGAGTCTTAGCCTGCTTGCTCTCTGGACAGGATCTCGGACCACAAGGTCTTAAATCCTGGTATAAATGACGGAAGTGAGGACACTTCAACTGGCACTCTCATAACAAGAGTTCTGAGACACCTTCCAAAGAGACTGTAGCAGTAGACGAGGGAAGGGAGTGCTACAGTGTGGTAGTACAGGGGGAATGCTCGGCTACAGCAGTGAAAAATGTGGTACCTATTGGTGTGCTCTCGGGGTTCTTGTACATGTAGCATAGATGACCTTTACAGTGTCCCTGCCACCTTCCCACCTGCATTAGGTGTTCTTTTTGTTTTTTTGTTTTTTTGTTTTTTTTTAATTGACGTTTATTTATTGATTGATTGTTTGAACTTATTTATTCTACGTATTTATTTTTTTGGCTGCACAGGGTCTTCATTGCTGTGCACGGGCTTTCTCTAGTTGCGGCTAGCGGGGTCTACTCTTGGTTGCGCTGTGCGGGCTTCTCTTGTTGCGGAGCATGCGCTCTAGGCGCGTGGGCTTCGGTAGTTGCGGCTCACGGGCTCTAGAATGCAGGCTCAGTCGTTGTGGCACATGGGCTTAGTTGCTCCACGGCATGTGGGATCTTCCCAGACCAGGGCTCGAACCCGTGTCCCCCGCATTGCATTGGCAGGCGGATTCTTAACCACGGCGCCACCAGGGAAGCCCTAGGTGTTCTTACATAGAGTCTAAAAACAGAGGGCACTGAGCGAAGGTAGTGGTTACTAAAGGCTCAGGATCTATAAATTCTACCTGTCTCTACACCCCTTCCCAGCTGTCGATTTGACCCCATTTGTGAATGCCGACCTCATTCTTCAGCTTTCTCTGCCGTTTGTATACTCACCTTGAAAACTTGTTTCTGTGATGCGTTGAGCAGACACAGGGTGGCAGATTGCAGAGGTGGAAGCTGGTGGTCGGATATTTGTGGGCTGAATCTCCTTCAGTCCCATTCCCATTTCTGGTTGCGCAGAGGCCCTACTTCCTGTGTATGACGCGGAGCCATAGGATTGCGGGCAGGAGCCAAGTTCTCCATACAGTGAAGACCCCAGTGTGCCTTGGTTATAGTAATATACCTGGCTTCCTTCCTGGTAGGGAAGTGACAGGCGGCTATGCCCCTGATTTGGAATCTGAGATGGTGCTCCCTGAGCAAGCCTGGCAGAAAGTGATGGATATAGAGGGACCATGTTATTGGCGTCTGAAGTTTTATCATACTGGGCTGCCATAAACATGGAGGAAGCAGCTGGGTGCCGGTCAGTGAGTGCCAGAGTAAAGTCTCCGAGTGAAGAGGAATTCTTTTCAGTGCTTCCTGTGATGTCCCACTCAAGAACACCTGGATAGGAAGGAGCTGAAGTGGAGATCTGGCTGTGGTCAGTAACTCCAGATAACATAGTCGTGCTGGAATGTTGGTAAAGGTAGGCACTACCCATGAGTGTCTGGAAAGAGGTACCGGTAGCCGATGCCGAACTGACGGCAGGGGCAGAGACTCTGGAGAAGTTGCAGACACTTCGTGTTAGGGAAGTTGCATTGCTCACCACAAGAAGAGAATGCTGCAGAGAATTTAGAGTTCCAAGTAGAGATGGATTTTGGAAATTTTCTGTAAGAACAAGAGGGTCATGAAAAACTCAGGGAGGTTGAGAAATTCTCACTACGTTTGAGGAACAGCATTATCTTAAGGTTCTTGCTCTCAGGACACCTCTACTATCGACCCTTCCTGAGAAACCCAAAATCAGACAGTTAATGATGGCTGTAAGGACTGAGCAGTTTTCCACTCTTCTGTATTAACTGCCTGTGCTCCCATCTTGGGCACAGATGGGCAGAAGAGCCAAGTGGTATGGTTCAGACATTGTTCTCTAGGCTGGAAGCAACCTTCTCCCTGCCCTGTCTTTCCCTTCAGCCTGCACTCGTATTGACTTCTATGCTATTTCCTAGACTGGAAGCATTTTAGAACTAGGAGGCCCTTAGAGAACTTTCTCTTTTTTCAGTCTCATTTCACGAGTAAGGAAACTGAGGCTCAGAGAGGTCGGCTTGACTTGTTCAGGTTCTCTCATTATGTTAGTGTCATTACCAGGTTTCAGAACCTAAGTATCCTGACTTCCTTGCCAGGACTCCACTCTGAGCATGATAGTGCCAGAAAGCAGGAGAAATAGAACTTATAATATAAGCATTTTTTTTGTCCATTAGAAAACAGTACGGCCATTACCATTGTCATCTTCAGTGTCTCCCTTTGCTTGTGCAGTTCCCACGCTATTACCTAGAGTTGACGTATATATAGCTCAGTCCAACTGGTGAACTGAAAGAGTCATTTTTGCCCTCTTCAAGCCTGGTTTCTCATCCTACCTCAAAATGATTACCCGAAAGTGGATTTCTTAAGTGCTTTTGGAAAGAGAAAAGTTATCTGATTACTTCAGATTACTCATCTATAAAGTGGTTATAACACCACCACCAATAATAATAGCAGTAATAATTAATAGATGAATAAGCTGATCTATTGCGTATGATTTATATGGAGGAAGATACAATAAGTTCTAGAAAGACAAAGAAAAATCATGAAAAACATGTTACGTAACGAAAAAGAAATCCATAGATATTAATGAAAACTGGGGTATGTGGGCAAGTATCAAAGCCTAATGAATTTACTAACAAATGACATTCTGTACCATACATGCAATATTATGAAAGTGAATTTTGCCCACTCTATTTTAGTGAATACTATTAACCAAAAAACACGATGGAGGTGATAGAGGTGAATGAATTCCTAGCCAATGCATACAGACAGAGACGATAAATCAGTAAAAAATGCACAACAAGCAACAGAATGCAACAAATGTGAATGTATAGGTAGCCACAACATATGTAGACAAGTATTTCAATGAAAACCGGTACAAAGCAGACAGCAAAATAGTAAGTGTAAAAGAGTTTCATTATTGTGCTCATTCATATTTTTACCCAGCAAGTAACAGGTATTAAGCCTAGGAGAAATATATCTTTCCATGAATATAACTCATATAATAAGCAGAAAGGAAGCTTAAAAAGTATCAAGAAGGTTTTTGTATTTATCCTAGAACTTAGAATCATCTTCCACATCCAAGAAGATGACATCCCAAGACCTCAAAAAACCATCATCCCTAGAATCCAATTAAAAAAGATTTTCAAATGTAAGAAAATCCAAAGGACTCCACAACATTGTTTTAGATAAATGTGGATGTTTGTGTTTTCTTTTTTTCTTTTGCCGCGCCGCGTGGCCCTGGCCGTGAAAGCACCGAGTCCTAAGCGCTGGACCGCCAGGGAATTCCCTAAATGGGGAATTAGAGATGTGGGGCTTGACTTTTTCTTTTTCTTCTCCGGTAGCTAAGATCTACAAGCGAACGATGGCTGTTGATCAATGTGCTCTCTGTGTTAGGAAGGAAATAACTGTAAAAATTGAAAAGCAACCTTGCCTTAGAAGCTACATATCACACAAAGGAAATAGTCCTTCTGATTCAATGTAGAAGATATCATTTAAAATGTTTAATTGGTCAAATGTCTACCTAGTTTAAAAATTAGAAAGAATAGAACACTGAAAAGCAGCCCCCTAGATAACCACTTTGGTTTCTGGTTTCTAGGAAGCATCATTTCTAAAACATACTTCTAAAATGTTTCTATTCCAAACTGTCAAGTGCCAGCTGTATTCAGAGAGGCAATAAAAGAAAGAAAACGGAGTATGACTTTTCTGATAGGCTGCCCTTCCTGGTGATCCCCTGTTCTGGCCTTACTTTCCTTCTTAGTCTGTTAATGTAAGGATTTGCTACCATCAGCTTTGTTTTGCCCTGCTCTGAGCAGATTTCCCTCTGTGCTGTTTCTGCTTTAATTTAAAATCTTTGGCTCCCATCAACATTCCATGGCAAACTGCCTCTTTCTTGAGAGCTCCTCTATGCTTTCCCTCTTCATTCTTATATTTTTTTCCCATCTCTTGGTTCCTGTTGGCCTGTGCTAATGAAAACAATCCTAAACTTGCTTACGTTTGACTCTGTGCCTCCCTATATAGCCCAGTACTCTCCATCCTCTCTCCCTATTCTCTCTTTTCAACTAGTCGAAATACTAGTGGAGGGAGACCATTGGAGATGAAACATCTTGGTATATATCGCTAGTTTTCTGTGTCACCTGGCTTTTCTATGTTTCTGTTGAAACACTCTTTTGAGAAGTCTCTGATTTCATTTTCTACATGGGTACCCTTTAAGGCTCAATATTGGAAAAGAAGGGGATCAGAGTGATCAACCCAATGTGGTATCCTAACGTAACAGATAAGGAAAGCAGCAGGCTTTGTGAGGCAGTCAGTGATTTGTCCAAAGTCACACAGACAGTAAACGTCAAAGTCAAAACTGAAATTAGGTCTCCAGACTTGTAGTTCAATACTTTCCCTCATTATTCCACGCTATTTTGAATCTCCTCCTCAATTTAGGGGCAAAAGAAATCGAACGCAAAACTTTCCAAAGTTTCTTTTCTTACCTGACATGGTCAGAGAAGAGGAGACATCAACTGCAGGTACAAGGGATGAGGAGACAACACTAGAGGATGTCTGAGTGGCTGCAGCTGAACGGCGCACGTGTCCAGTACAAAGGTCACTGGTTACTGGTCCAAACGGCTCCACGGAAACCCCAAGACCTCTACCAAGTGGCAGTAGGTTTGGTAGGAGAGTGATGTCACAAAGCAGGCAGTTGAAAGGTATGAGCTAGCCAATAGGGAGGTCCGATCCCCAACAGGAGGGCGGGCTTGGGTGAAGAGAGCGTAGGAGAGCTAAAACAACCCCTCAATTTCTGAGCTCTGGGGAGGAAATCCTAGAAGACAGATTTACCTCCCCCAGGCTCTTCCATTAGGGAAATCATTGCAACATTTCTTACAGACGTTCATTAATATAATTAACTAACAGTTACTTATATTCTACAGAGTATTCTATTTTATGTATCATATACTTAGAGCTATATAGATCTTATTTAACTAGTATCCTTAGGAAGGAAAGAGCCATGTAGTTTGAACTATTACAGTTGTAACTTGGTTAAAGAGCAGGGTGAAGTTTGTTGAGTGTACCCTGTGGAGAATGTTGTGGTCCAAGGCTCTTCTCTTTTAGTTTCTTCTCCTTGACTCCTACCTTCCTTGGGCTGGGCTAGGCTGGGGGCCAGGTTGGACTTGCGACTTAACATTTCTCTTCCGCTTTCTTTTTTTTTTTTTTTCTTCCATTATGGGCATTGCTTCTAGGACAAGCCTTGGTCTTGCATTGGATGTTCCTTCCTGTCAACTTCCAGCAGCAGGAGTCTTCTTTTCAGTGCTTGATGCTTCACGAAATAGACTCTGCCCATTGGCAGCAAATACCAGAGAGCCAGGAGACAGAGCTGGTTGCAGACCTTTCCTCTTCCAGCCTTTGGTTGCAATTGTTTTGCCCATGATTTGCTAGCTCTAGTTCCTTGGGCCACACAGGTATCCTGCCATCCAGCTCTTTTTATATGTGAGAGACATTCTGAACACTGTCCCTCTTTCTTTGCACAGAAGTATATACAGTGTGGCAGTTACCGTAATCTCCTCCCCCTTGCAAACAGCCCCTCTAGAATCTCGGACCTCTAGGACTCTCTGTCTTGCATGCTTGGGTGCAAGGCCAAGCACAATGAAGAGGAGAATAATTAGAGAAAGAGGAGGACATTGGTGGAGAACTGGGAGCAGGTAAGGTGAAAGGGCACCGGAGAAAAGAGATGCATGTAGGTTTTTTGGTTTCTGTGGGAAACAAGTTGACACACTTGGGCCTCATTTTGTATTAACAGAACAGAGAGTTGTAGATATAAGTAGCTAGATCGTGCAGCAACTGCCATGAAGTCTGTACACTGAAGAGAACAGTCTCACATCTAGTTTTCATTTTGTTTTATGTCATATTACCTTATTTATAGCATTCACTGGTATGTTTGTAGAACGCAGATGTTTTCAAATGCTCTGGTTTTGTCTACATGGTTATTTCCTTGTCCTATTTGTAAGGAATCCAACATTGTAAGACATATTGCATGTTTTTCTCTTGACGATTGTTTACCTTGAAGCGTCATGAACTAACTTGAGCTGTTGGATTTTGTGGAGAAACTTTAAAAAGGGTCTGTGAAAAAGGCATTGTGGTGAGTCGCATTATGCACCCGAGCGTAAGGAGCAGATATCTGCCACCAGCCCAGCTTGGCCTGGATTGCCTCTGTGTTAGTTCCCCTGGTTAGTGCTTTTCTCCCTAACCACTCTTGTGACTGTGATAATGTGAGTTAAGGGCTGAGTTGCTAGTGATTTATGTGTGAGGTAGGCTGGTTTGAGGGAGGAAATCTATGGACCTAGTCATTTTCCTTGGTGGTAAGCTTTCAGGGGTGCAAAGATCGATCTTCCTGGGGACTTTTCTGGTACCAGGAAGATATCGCATAGATGGGACCTCCAAAGACACACATTTAATTTTTAGGCCTGTTGTTCCTATTATGGGATGTGAGTTTCTTCACTGATGGGGATGCTGCTTATCTGAGAAGAAACTGTGAAAGGTGGTGTAGTATAGAGGTGTGGCTTAAGCTTTTAAGTTTTCTTCAAGGTTTTTCCCCTAAGCTTCATACTTCAGACGGCCTACTTACATGAGACTAGTATGTGATGTCAGGCTAACAACTTCCTAAATACCTGCAAGCCAGATCAGTGTCTCTTTTCTCTATATTCCCATGGAAATCAAGGGTCCCGCCGAATTTTCCATCGAAACAGTTGATTTGTGCTGTCTCTAGGAATTCTACAGGGCGTACCGTTGCTTCCTAACCGGTGTCATTTGGGAGATCGATCCCCCTCTGTACGTTCAAATGATTAATTTTGAGACTCTGCTCGTGTGTGCAGTAAACCCTTTAATTCCCTAAGACCTTCCTTTCCTCCATCTCATACCCCATGAAGCCCGCTTCAGTTTATCTCCTGAATTTCTTTGGAATCTGTCAGCTCTCTCTCAACATCCTAATACTGAACTTGCCTGTCTGTTGCGATTAGGTCCTAACTAGTGTCCATATATCTTGTTTCCCTCCAATCCATTCTTCACACAAGAAACCTTCAAAGCAAGTTGGAACATTGCTCATAAACATCGCTCACAAACATTGTTTTGAGAATAGAAAACACACTGGTGGCCTTTAAGACTCTGCGTGCTCTAGAATCCTCTCTGCTTCTCTAGCCCCATCTTGTGCCACGTTTGCCCTCACTTTCTATGCTTCAGATACACTGAATTAACCTTAGTTCTCACTCATCTGACAGAAGTCAGTTGAGAAATTATTTTTCACTGTGATTCCTAGCATTAAGGAATTTGATGATCAGGTTTTGTATGAGGACTAAAACTAAACTGGGAAGTGGAAGAATTGCGTTTCAACTGTTTCAGTCAACACGCATGTAATAATGATACCTAAGTATTGAACACCGGGCTAGGTTTCATGAGGGATACAGAAGTTCTGGCCATCTCTGGTTTTGGGTATCCCTTATTTGTTGAGACCTTTGCGTTGTTTGGTTGCCTTTTGTCTGTTTTCCAGATGGGAAAACAGGAACAAGGGAAGTATAGGTTATTACTAGGTGGGGTTGAACAAGTGGAGCAGCAAACTGCAAAGCAGAAAGAAGAGGGACGTACTATAGAGGGATGTGATTTCCATTTTCAAGGCGCCTGCGTCCTGTGCAGGGAGACAGCCTAACATAAAATGTGCCTAACAAAAGATCTGTTGACTTCTTACTAAAAATCTCCAGTTCATATAACCCAGGGGTTTATACCTTCTCCTTTAAAAGTTCTATTCCTGGGACTTCCCTGGTGGTCCAGTGGTGAAGACTCTGCGCTTCCAATGCAGCAGGCGTGGGTTCAATCCCTGGTTGGGGAGCTAAGATCCCACATGCTGCGCAGCCAAAGAAATTTTTTTCAAAAGTTATACTCCTGTGTTGTTGAATTTAGTGGTTTAGATTTTGTTTGAATGTTAAGAAGATTTCAGTTTATTTACCAGGAACAAACAAAACATAATGTAAAAATAGTTTCCCAGAAACGATTTCCATCGTTCTCTTCTTCCCTTTCTCCCGCAGACTGGTGTTTCATCTTGACAAGTTCTCTGAAGTTCTCTGTCATTCCATAGGAAAGCTGTCTGGCTTGGAGGTTGCAATCCCAGGGAATTTTTCATCAGCGGGGAAGTCTCCATCACTACAGAGGAATCAAGGGAGAAGTCAGTCCCGGGTAAGTGAGATGCTCCCCCTAAACACCAACACAGCAGTCGTGTACCTTTCAAGGGGTTCAGGGGCAAGATGGGCAAGGCATTTCTACTAACTCTTCTTAAGGATCATGGACAGTGTGCCCTATGCTACGAGGTAAGCGGTGACTGTTGTAATTCTTACTGGTGATCATTTCATGTCACTGATCCTTGGCTCTCTTTGTATCTCATAGGACTGTTGTAAGTCCAATACAAAATGAGTCTTCTTTTTAAAAAACTGAAATGTTTTACAAAGCCTAGCATTCTCATAGAGAGTCCTTTGAATTCTCCCCACTTTCCCGAGAGGCTAAGAACACTTCACACCATGAACTAGGAGAGGGGGTAGAGCCCTTTCTGATGAAATATAGAAACAAAGACAGAGTCTTAGCCTGCTTGCTCTCTGGACAGGATCTCGGACCACAAGGTCTTAAATCCTGGTATAAATGACGGAAGTGAGGACAGTTCAACTGGCACTCTCATAACAAGAGTTCTGAAACACCTTCCAAAGAGACTGTAGCAGTAGACGAGGGAAGGGAGTGCTACAGTGTGGTAGTACAGGGGGAATGCTCGGCTACAGCAGTGAAAAATGTGGTACCTATTGGTGTGCTCTCGGGGTTCTTGTACATGTAGCATAGATGACCTTTACAGTGTCCCTCCCACCTTCCCACCTGCATTAGGTGTTCTGTTTTTTTGTTTGTTTTTTTTTTTTTAATTTACGTTTATTGATTGATTGATTGATTGAACTTATTTATTCTACGTATTTATTTTTTTGGCTGCACTGGGTCCTCATTGGTGTGCACGGGCTTTCTCTAGTTGCGGCTAGCGGGGTCTACTCTTGGTTGCGGTGTGCGGGCTTCTCATCGCGGTGGCCTCTCTTGTTGCGGAGCATGGGCTGTAGGCGCGTGGGCTTCGGTAGTTGCGGCTCACGGGCTCTGGAATGCAGGCTCAGTCGTTGTGGCACATGCGCTTAGTTGCTGCACGGCATGTGGGATCTTCGCAGACCGGGGCTCGAAGCCGTGTCCCCTGCATTGGCAGGCGCCACCAGGGAAGCCCTAGCTGTTCTTACATAGAGTCTAAAAACAGAGAGCACTGAGAGAAGGTAGTGGTTATTAAAGGCTCAGGATCTAAATTCTACCTGTCTCTACACCCCTTCCCAGCTGTCGATTTGACCCCGTTTGTGAATGCCGACCTCATTCTTCAGCTTGCTCTGCCGTTTGTATACTCACCTTGAAAACTTGTTTCTGTGATGCGTTGAGCAGACACAGGGTGGCAGATTGCAGAGGTGGAAGCTGGTGGTCGGATATTTGCGGGCTGAATCTCCTTCAGTCCCATTCCCATTTCTGGTTGCGCAGAGGCCCTACTTCCTGTGTATGACGCGGAGCCATAGGATTGCGGGCAGGAGCCAAGTTCTCCATACAGTGAAGACCCCAGTGTGCCTTGGTTATAGTAATATACCTGGCTTCCTTCCTGGTAGGGAAGTGACAGGCGGCTATGCCCCTGATTTGTTCGTGGGCCTCCTGATACAGCAGTTCCCTTGGCTCTGGCCCTGTCGTCAGCTGCCCCTAGGAGGACTCTGAGCCCTAGCCACTTCTCTGGTAGATTTGCCTATTCCCCCACTATAATCACACCTGAATAAGGCAACTCAAACCTTTCAGAGATGTGTCGTGAACCTCTTGTTTTCTGAAATACCTATCTGGTGGTTGTGAGACTTAAGGCCAACCTCCCCGAGAGACTTTGTTTCTATTTCTCCTAGTAAACCTAGACTCATCTCCTGTCACCTTCAACTCTACTCCAATTGTGTTCTTTCAACCCAGACCCCTGACCCTGCTTTTTACTTCTGCCATTTCATCCTCACTCCTGCTTCCTTTCCTAAATCCATACGTCTCTTTTGGCCTTCCTAGCCCTGGGCCAAGTTCCTTCCTCTTTCCTCAGTTTTTACCCCTTTCCTTCATTCTCCCATCCAACTTTCAGTCCTTCCTTTCTCACGCCCCAGTTAGCAGCATCTCAAAATTCGAAAGGTTTATTACTCATCTATTAATTCTATTCCATTTACTTATTCGGTTCTATACCTATCTTACCTATGTATGGAAGAACCGCTGGTAGCCAAGGTGGCAGCAAGAATCCTAGCAGCTGTCACCTGACGTATCCGTAGTAGTCAGCAATTTCCATTTCTTTGTCCCTCTGGGTGAAAAATTGCAGCTTCCCCGAAGAGGTGTATCTGGCAGCATTCTCCCGTTGTTGTTGAGCCCGCCTCTTCATGGCCTCTCGCTCTGGCCTCTGCTCTTGTTCGATGGGCTTTGACATGACTGGCTCAGGCACGTTGGGTTCCCTCCATGGAACTCGTTGCTTGCTGAAGTCTTGGAGTAGAAGTTGGGTTTGGAGCTTGGGTGGGGACTGGCGCTTAGTCACAGCAGGGGGAACAGGCTCGCGCTGGAGAGAAGCGCCAGATGAAGTTTTGTAGGGTGCAGGCCTAGGAGCAGCAGGCTGAGGGACACGAGGCTGGGTATGGTTGGTCCAAGCCGGTTGGGTTGGGTTGGCCACAGTTGGCTGAGCTGGTTTGGCGGGACCTGGCAAAGAGGCAGGAGCTGGCTGGGATGAATTGACTGCAGCAGGTTGAGCTGAGTCAGTAGAACCAGGCTGGGCACGGTAAGCCACAGCAGGCCGATGTGAGGCCAGAGACTGTGGCCTCCGAGGAGCGGGTCGAGCTTGAGGCTTGTCCCAGGCAGAAAAAGGCAGAGGTATCAACTTGACCTTCCCAGGAGGAGGCCGCTCACACTGGGATGGAGATGGACACTCTGTTTCAGCACTGCTGTCTGGTTTCTGGGCTTGGACTTGCGTTTTCTCAGGCCTCTTACCCTCACGTGGGGTATGCCGCCGTGGCTGGATCGCTGGGGGTGGCTGGGGGTCTTTGGGGTTGCTTGAATTTCCCAAGAGCCGACAGGAAGAGAGCCCAGTTTTCGTCTCATTCTTCTTCCCCAGCGCATGAAGAACCTTCACAGACTCCAGCATGCGCACGCCAAGGGAGGTTCGAGGCTTTTGAAAGCTCTCTTGGCGAAGCTCAGTTTGGTGTTCCTTTCGCTTCGTGTTGGGGATTGCTGGCTTGTCTTCTGCCTTGACTTTGTTCCCTGACTGCTTGTTCTCTTCAGCCTTGTTTCTTCCTCTGGTCCTTTTGGTCTTTTCCTGCCCATGGCTCTCAGTTTTGCTGATCTTTCCGGATGCAGCTTTCTGAGGTTTGCCTTGAGAGTGCTTGGCCGTGTTCGCAGGAGCCCTGTCACTGACTGCAGCAGTGCATATAACCGCTTCTCCCCCTAACAGGCACGCTGGATCCTTTGGCTGGATTTTGGCCTTGGGAGCACCACCGATAGGCTCAGAGGCTTTCTGTTTGTTCTTCCTGGGTTGATCAGAGGGAACCTTTACGACACTTGGCTTTTCCTGCACCTGATTCACCTTAATGGCTCTGGTGTCTTCAGCTTTGATCACGTTGGGACCTTGGGATCGATCAAGATCTTTCCAAGAATTAAAGAGCTGGGGAAGGTGAATATCCTCCGCCAGTGTAGTAATGTCTGCAAGACCACTGCTAGGTTCAGTCCCATTTTCAAGTGTCCCTAGGTCCTGACGACTCAGGCTGTTCTCTCCCAGATCAGCATTTTCAGAACCAGGCTGCTCCTCTTGGCTGAGGGGATCGGTGCAGGCCAGCGGCTGGGGAATATCAGGGATTCCCAAAGGGAGTAGTGGAGGATCTTGGTTTTCTATTGGGATCTGGTAGGCCTCCAGAGGCTTTGACAGCTTGGTTTTGATATCCTCCACGTTCTTACTCTCTGTTTGTCCCTGGCTTGGAGCTGGAGGCAGGGCCAGGAGACGCCTGGCACTCTGGACTGGAGCTGTCACTGAAATGTCCCCAAGTTCAGATGGTGGGTTACTCTCAAGTATGTGACTGTTTCTGCTACTGCAGGACTTGGGGAGTTCTTGAGTTTGTGTCACACAAAACGTCTGGCTTGGAGGTTGCAATCCCAGGGAATTTTTCATCACCAGGGAAGTCTCCATCACTACAAAGGGATCAAGGGAGAAGTCAGTCCCTGGTAAATGAGATGCTCCCCCTAAACACCAACACAGCAGTCGTGTACCTTTCAAGGGGTTCAGGGGCAAGATGGGCAAGGCATTTCTACTAACTCTTCTTAAGGATCATGGACAGTGCCCTATGCTACGAGGTAAGCGGTGACTGTTGTAATGCTTAACTGGTGATCATTTCATGTCACTGATCCTTGGCTCTCTTTGTATCTCATAGGACTGTTGTAAGTCCAATACAAAATGAGTCTTCTTTTTAAACAACTGAAATGTTTTACAAAGCCTAGCATTCTCATATAGAGTCCTTTCAATTCTCCCCACTTTCCCGAGAGGCTAAGAACACTTCACACCATGAACTAGGAGAGGGGGTAGAGCCCTTTCTGATGAAATACAGAAACAAAGACAGAGTCTTAGCCTGCTTGCTCTCTGGACAGGATCTCGGACCACAAGGTCTTAAATCCTGGTATAAATGACGGAAGTGAGGACACTTCAACTGGCACTCTCATAACAAGAGTTCTGAGACACCTTCCAAAGAGACTGTAGCAGTAGACGAGGGAAGGGAGTGCTACAGTGTGGTAGTACAGGGGGAATGCTCGGCTACAGCAGTGAAAAATGTGGTACCTATTGGTGTGCTCTCGGGGTTCTTGTACATGTAGCATAGATGACCTTTACAGTGTCCCTGCCACCTTCCCACCTGCATTAGGTGTTCTTTTTGTTTTTTTGTTTTTTTGTTTTTTTTTAATTGACGTTTATTTATTGATTGATTGTTTGAACTTATTTATTCTACGTATTTATTTTTTTGGCTGCACAGGGTCTTCATTGCTGTGCACGGGCTTTCTCTAGTTGCGGCTAGCGGGGTCTACTCTTGGTTGCGCTGTGCGGGCTTCTCTTGTTGCGGAGCATGCGCTCTAGGCGCGTGGGCTTCGGTAGTTGCGGCTCACGGGCTCTAGAATGCAGGCTCAGTCGTTGTGGCACATGGGCTTAGTTGCTCCACGGCATGTGGGATCTTCCCAGACCAGGGCTCGAACCCGTGTCCCCCGCATTGCATTGGCAGGCGGATTCTTAACCACGGCGCCACCAGGGAAGCCCTAGGTGTTCTTACATAGAGTCTAAAAACAGAGGGCACTGAGCGAAGGTAGTGGTTACTAAAGGCTCAGGATCTATAAATTCTACCTGTCTCTACACCCCTTCCCAGCTGTCGATTTGACCCCATTTGTGAATGCCGACCTCATTCTTCAGCTTTCTCTGCCGTTTGTATACTCACCTTGAAAACTTGTTTCTGTGATGCGTTGAGCAGACACAGGGTGGCAGATTGCAGAGGTGGAAGCTGGTGGTCGGATATTTGTGGGCTGAATCTCCTTCAGTCCCATTCCCATTTCTGGTTGCGCAGAGGCCCTACTTCCTGTGTATGACGCGGAGCCATAGGATTGCGGGCAGGAGCCAAGTTCTCCATACAGTGAAGACCCCAGTGTGCCTTGGTTATAGTAATATACCTGGCTTCCTTCCTGGTAGGGAAGTGACAGGCGGCTATGCCCCTGATTTGGAATCTGAGATGGTGCTCCCTGAGCAAGCCTGGCAGAAAGTGATGGATATAGAGGGACCATGTTATTGGCGTCTGAAGTTTTATCATACTGGGCTGCCATAAACATGGAGGAAGCAGCTGGGTGCCGGTCAGTGAGTGCCAGAGTAAAGTCTCCGAGTGAAGAGGAATTCTTTTCAGTGCTTCCTGTGATGTCCCACTCAAGAACACCTGGATAGGAAGGAGCTGAAGTGGAGATCTGGCTGTGGTCAGTAACTCCAGATAACATAGTCGTGCTGGAATGTTGGTAAAGGTAGGCACTACCCATGAGTGTCTGGAAAGAGGTACCGGTAGCCGATGCCGAACTGACGGCAGGGGCAGAGACTCTGGAGAAGTTGCAGACACTTCGTGTTAGGGAAGTTGCATTGCTCACCACAGGAAGAGAATGCTGCAGAGAATTTAGAGTTCCAAGTAGAGATGGATTTTGGAAATTTTCTGTAAGAACAAGAGGGTCATGAAAAACTCAGGGAGGTTGAGAAATTCTCACTACGTTTGAGGAACAGCATTATCTTAAGGTTCTTGCTCTCAGGACACCTCTACTATCGACCCTTCCTGAGAAACCCAAAATCAGACAGTTAATGATGGCTGTAAGGACTGAGCAGTTTTCCACTCTTCTGTATTAACTGCCTGTGCTCCCATCTTGGGCACAGATGGGCAGAAGAGCCAAGTGGTATGGTTCAGACATTGTTCTCTAGGCTGGAAGCAACCTTCTCCCTGCCCTGTCTTTCCCTTCAGCCTGCACTCGTATTGACTTCTATGCTATTTCCTAGACTGGAAGCATTTTAGAACTAGGAGGCCCTTAGAGAACTTTCTCTTTTTTCAGTCTCATTTCACGAGTAAGGAAACTGAGGCTCAGAGAGGTCGGCTTGACTTGTTCAGGTTCTCTCATTATGTTAGTGTCATTACCAGGTTTCAGAACCTAAGTATCCTGACTTCCTTGCCAGGACTCCACTCTGAGCATGATAGTGCCAGAAAGCAGGAGAAATAGAACTTATAATATAAGCATTTTTTTTGTCCATTAGAAAACAGTACGGCCATTACCATTGTCATCTTCAGTGTCTCCCTTTGCTTGTGCAGTTCCCACGCTATTACCTAGAGTTGACGTATATATAGCTCAGTCCAACTGGTGAACTGAAAGAGTCATTTTTGCCCTCTTCAAGCCTGGTTTCTCATCCTACCTCAAAATGATTACCCGAAAGTGGATTTCTTAAGTGCTTTTGGAAAGAGAAAAGTTATCTGATTACTTCAGATTACTCATCTATAAAGTGGTTATAACACCACCACCAATAATAATAGCAGTAATAATTAATAGATGAATAAGCTGATCTATTGCGTATGATTTATATGGAGGAAGATACAATAAGTTCTAGAAAGACAAAGAAAAATCATGAAAAACATGTTACGTAACGAAAAAGAAATCCATAGATATTAATGAAAACTGGGGTATGTGGGCAAGTATCAAAGCCTAATGAATTTACTAACAAATGACATTCTGTACCATACATGCAATATTATGAAAGTGAATTTTGCCCACTCTATTTTAGTGAATACTATTAACCAAAAAACACGATGGAGGTGATAGAGGTGAATGAATTCCTAGCCAATGCATACAGACAGAGACGATAAATCAGTAAAAAATGCACAACAAGCAACAGAATGCAACAAATGTGAATGTATAGGTAGCCACAACATATGTAGACAAGTATTTCAATGAAAACCGGTACAAAGCAGACAGCAAAATAGTAAGTGTAAAAGAGTTTCATTATTGTGCTCATTCATATTTTTACCCAGCAAGTAACAGGTATTAAGCCTAGGAGAAATATATCTTTCCATGAATATAACTCATATAATAAGCAGAAAGGAAGCTTAAAAAGTATCAAGAAGGTTTTTGTATTTATCCTAGAACTTAGAATCATCTTCCACATCCAAGAAGATGACATCCCAAGACCTCAAAAAACCATCATCCCTAGAATCCAATTAAAAAAGATTTTCAAATGTAAGAAAATCCAAAGGACTCCACAACATTGTTTTAGATAAATGTGGATGTTTGTGTTTTCTTTTTTTCTTTTGCCGCGCCGCGTGGCCCTGGCCGTGAAAGCACCGAGTCCTAAGCGCTGGACCGCCAGGGAATTCCCTAAATGGGGAATTAGAGATGTGGGGCTTGACTTTTTCTTTTTCTTCTCCGGTAGCTAAGATCTACAAGCGAACGATGGCTGTTGATCAATGTGCTCTCTGTGTTAGGAAGGAAATAACTGTAAAAATTGAAAAGCAACCTTGCCTTAGAAGCTACATATCACACAAAGGAAATAGTCCTTCTGATTCAATGTAGAAGATATCATTTAAAATGTTTAATTGGTCAAATGTCTACCTAGTTTAAAAATTAGAAAGAATAGAACACTGAAAAGCAGCCCCCTAGATAACCACTTTGGTTTCTGGTTTCTAGGAAGCATCATTTCTAAAACATACTTCTAAAATGTTTCTATTCCAAACTGTCAAGTGCCAGCTGTATTCAGAGAGGCAATAAAAGAAAGAAAACGGAGTATGACTTTTCTGATAGGCTGCCCTTCCTGGTGATCCCCTGTTCTGGCCTTACTTTCCTTCTTAGTCTGTTAATGTAAGGATTTGCTACCATCAGCTTTGTTTTGCCCTGCTCTGAGCAGATTTCCCTCTGTGCTGTTTCTGCTTTAATTTAAAATCTTTGGCTCCCATCAACATTCCATGGCAAACTGCCTCTTTCTTGAGAGCTCCTCTATGCTTTCCCTCTTCATTCTTATATTTTTTTCCCATCTCTTGGTTCCTGTTGGCCTGTGCTAATGAAAACAATCCTAAACTTGCTTACGTTTGACTCTGTGCCTCCCTATATAGCCCAGTACTCTCCATCCTCTCTCCCTATTCTCTCTTTTCAACTAGTCGAAATACTAGTGGAGGGAGACCATTGGAGATGAAACATCTTGGTATATATCGCTAGTTTTCTGTGTCACCTGGCTTTTCTATGTTTCTGTTGAAACACTCTTTTGAGAAGTCTCTGATTTCATTTTCTACATGGGTACCCTTTAAGGCTCAATATTGGAAAAGAAGGGGATCAGAGTGATCAACCCAATGTGGTATCCTAACGTAACAGATAAGGAAAGCAGCAGGCTTTGTGAGGCAGTCAGTGATTTGTCCAAAGTCACACAGACAGTAAACGTCAAAGTCAAAACTGAAATTAGGTCTCCAGACTTGTAGTTCAATACTTTCCCTCATTATTCCACGCTATTTTGAATCTCCTCCTCAATTTAGGGGCAAAAGAAATCGAACGCAAAACTTTCCAAAGTTTCTTTTCTTACCTGACATGGTCAGAGAAGAGGAGACATCAACTGCAGGTACAAGGGATGAGGAGACAACACTAGAGGATGTCTGAGTGGCTGCAGCTGAACGGCGCACGTGTCCAGTACAAAGGTCACTGGTTACTGGTCCAAACGGCTCCACGGAAACCCCAAGACCTCTACCAAGTGGTAGTAGGTTTGGTAGGAGAGTGATGTCACAAAGCAGGCAGTTGAAAGGTATGAGCTAGCCAATAGGGAGGTCCGATCCCCAACAGGAGGGCGGGCTTGGGTGAAGAGAGCGTAGGAGAGCTAAAACAACCCCTCAATTTCTGAGCTCTGGGGAGGAAATCCTAGAAGACAGATTTACCTCCCCCAGGCTCTTCCATTAGGGAAATCATTGCAACATTTCTTACAGACGTTCATTAATATAATTAACTAACAGTTACTTATATTCTACAGAGTATTCTATTTTATGTATCATATACTTAGAGCTATATAGATCTTATTTAACTAGTATCCTTAGGAAGGAAAGAGCCATGTAGTTTGAACTATTACAGTTGTAACTTGGTTAAAGAGCAGGGTGAAGTTTGTTGAGTGTACCCTGTGGAGAATGTTGTGGTCCAAGGCTCTTCTCTTTTAGTTTCTTCTCCTTGACTCCTACCTTCCTTGGGCTGGGCCAGGTTGGACTTGCGACTTAACATTTCTCTTCCGCTTTCTTTTTTTTTTTTTTTCTTCCATTATGGGCATTGCTTCTAGGACAAGCCTTGGTCTTGCATTGGATGTTCCTTCCTGTCAACTTCCAGCAGCAGGAGTCTTCTTTTCAGTGCTTGATGCTTCACGAAATAGACTCTGCCCATTGGCAGCAAATACCAGAGAGCCAGGAGACAGAGCTGGTTGCAGACCTTTCCTCTTCCAGCCTTTGGTTGCAATTGTTTTGCCCATGATTTGCTAGCTCTAGTTCCTTGGGCCACACAGGTATCCTGCCATCCAGCTCTTTTTATATGTGAGAGACATTCTGAACACTGTCCCTCTTTCTTTGCACAGAAGTATATACAGTGTGGCAGTTACCGTAATCTCCTCCCCCTTGCAAACAGCCCCTCTAGAATCTCGGACCTCTAGGACTCTCTGTCTTGCATGCTTGGGTGCAAGGCCAAGCACAATGAAGAGGAGAATAATTAGAGAAAGAGGAGGACATTGGTGGAGAACTGGGAGCAGGTAAGGTGAAAGGGCACCGGAGAAAAGAGATGCATGTAGGTTTTTTGGTTTCTGTGGGAAACAAGTTGACACACTTGGGCCTCATTTTGTATTAACAGAACAGAGAGTTGTAGATATAAGTAGCTAGATCGTGCAGCAACTGCCATGAAGTCTGTACACTGAAGAGAACAGTCTCACATCTAGTTTTCATTTTGTTTTATGTCATATTACCTTATTTATAGCATTCACTGGTATGTTTGTAGAACGCAGATGTTTTCAAATGCTCTGGTTTTGTCTACATGGTTATTTCCTTGTCCTATTTGTAAGGAATCCAACATTGTAAGACATATTGCATGTTTTTCTCTTGACGATTGTTTACCTTGAAGCGTCATGAACTAACTTGAGCTGTTGGATTTTGTGGAGAAACTTTAAAAAGGGTCTGTGAAAAAGGCATTGTGGTGAGTCGCATTATGCACCCGAGCGTAAGGAGCAGATATCTGCCACCAGCCCAGCTTGGCCTGGATTGCCTCTGTGTTAGTTCCCCTGGTTAGTGCTTTTCTCCCTAACCACTCTTGTGACTGTGATAATGTGAGTTAAGGGCTGAGTTGCTAGTGATTTATGTGTGAGGTAGGCTGGTTTGAGGGAGGAAATCTATGGACCTAGTCATTTTCCTTGGTGGTAAGCTTTCAGGGGTGCAAAGATCGATCTTCCTGGGGACTTTTCTGGTACCAGGAAGATATCGCATAGATGGGACCTCCAAAGACACACATTTAATTTTTAGGCCTGTTGTTCCTATTATGGGATGTGAGTTTCTTCACTGATGGGGATGCTGCTTATCTGAGAAGAAACTGTGAAAGGTGGTGTAGTATAGAGGTGTGGCTTAAGCTTTTAAGTTTTCTTCAAGGTTTTTCCCCTAAGCTTCATACTTCAGACGGCCTACTTACATGAGACTAGTATGTGATGTCAGGCTAACAACTTCCTAAATACCTGCAAGCCAGATCAGTGTCTCTTTTCTCTATATTCCCATGGAAATCAAGGGTCCCGCCGAATTTTCCATCGAAACAGTTGATTTGTGCTGTCTCTAGGAATTCTACAGGGCGTACCGTTGCTTCCTAACCGGTGTCATTTGGGAGATCGATCCCCCTCTGTACGTTCAAATGATTAATTTTGAGACTCTGCTCATGTGTGCAGTAAACCCTTTAATTCCCTAAGACCTTCCTTTCCTCCATCTCATACCCCATGAAGCCCGCTTCAGTTTATCTCCTGAATTTCTTTGGAATCTGTCAGCTCTCTCTCAACATCCTAATACTGAACTTGCCTGTCTGTTGCGATTAGGTCCTAACTAGTGTCCATATATCTTGTTTCCCTCCAATCCATTCTTCACACAAGAAAGCTTCAAAGCAAGTTGGAACATTGCTCATAAACATCGCTCACAAACATTGTTTTGAGAATAGAAAACACACTGGTGGCCTTTAAGACTCTGCGTGCTCTAGAATCCTCTCTGCTTCTCTAGCCCCATCTTGTGCCACGTTTGCCCTCACTTTCTATGCTTCAGATACACTGAATTAACCTTAGTTCTCACTCATCTGACAGAAGTCAGTTGAGAAATTATTTTTCACTGTGATTCCTAGCATTAAGGAATTTGATGATCAGGTTTTGTATGAGGACTAAAACTAAACTGGGAAGTGGAAGAATTGCGTTTCAACTGTTTCAGTCAACACGCATGTATTAATGATACCTAAGTATTGAACACCGGGCTAGGTTTCATGAGGGATACAGAAGTTCTGGCCATCTCTGGTTTTGGGTATCCCTTATTTGTTGAGACCTTTGCGTTGTTTGGTTGCCTTTTGTCTGTTTTCCAGATGGGAAAACAGGAACAAGGGAAGTATAGGTTATTACTAGGTGGGGTTGAACAAGTGGAGCAGCAAACTGCAAAGCAGAAAGAAGAGGGACGTACTATAGAGGGATGTGATTTCCATTTTCAAGGCGCCTGCGTCCTGTGCAGGGAGACAGCCTAACATAAAATGTGCCTAACAAAAGATCTGTTGACTTCTTACTAAAAATCTCCAGTTCATATAACCCAGGGGTTTATACCTTCTCCTTTAAAAGTTCTATTCCTGGGACTTCCCTGGTGGTCCAGTGGTGAAGACTCTGCGCTTCCAATGCAGCAGGCGTGGGTTCAATCCCTGGTTGGGGAGCTAAGATCCCACATGCTGCGCAGCCAAAGAAATTTTTTTCAAAAGTTATACTCCTGTGTTGTTGAATTTAGTGGTTTAGATTTTGTTTGAATGTTAAGAAGATTTCAGTTTATTTACCAGGAACAAACAAAACATAATGTAAAAATAGTTTCCCAGAAACGATTTCCATCGTTCTCTTCTTCCCTTTCTCCCGCAGACTGGTGTTTCATCTTGACAAGTTCTCTGAAGTTCTCTGTCATTCCATAGGAAAGCTGTCTGGCTTGGAGGTTGCAATCCCAGGGAATTTTTCATCAGCGGGGAAGTCTCCATCACTACAGAGGAATCAAGGTTGAAGTCAGTCCCGGGTAAGTGAGATGCTCCCCCAAAACACCAACACAGCAGTCGTGTACCTTTCAAGGGGTTCAGGGGCAAGATGGGCAAGGCATTTCTACTAACTCTTCTTAAGGATCATGGACAGTGTGCCCTATGCTACGAGGTAAGCGGTGACTGTTGTAATTCTTACTGGTGATCATTTCATGTCACTGATCCTTGGCTCTCTTTGTATCTCATAGGACTGTTGTAAGTCCAATACAAAATGAGTCTTCTTTTTAAAAAACTGAAATGTTTTACAAAGCCTAGCATTCTCATAGAGAGTCCTTTGAATTCTCCCCACTTTCCCGAGAGGCTAAGAACACTTCACACCATGAACTAGGAGAGGGGGTAGAGCCCTTTCTGATGAAATATAGAAACAAAGACAGAGTCTTAGCCTGCTTGCTCTCTGGACAGGATCTCGGACCACAAGGTCTTAAATCCTGGTATAAATGACGGAAGTGAGGACAGTTCAACTGGCACTCTCATAACAAGAGTTCTGAAACACCTTCCAAAGAGACTGTAGCAGTAGACGAGGGAAGGGAGTGCTACAGTGTGGTAGTACAGGGGGAATGCTCGGCTACAGCAGTGAAAAATGTGGTACCTATTGGTGTGCTCTTGGGGTTCTTGTACATGTAGCATAGATGACCTTTACAGTGTCCCTCCCACCTTCCCACCTGCATTAGGTGTTCTGTTTTTTTGTTTGTTTTTTTTTTTTAATTTACGTTTATTGATTGATTGATTGATTGAACTTATTTATTCTACGTATTTATTTTTTTGGCTGCACTGGGTCCTCATTGGTGTGCACGGGCTTTCTCTAGTTGCGGCTAGCGGGGTCTACTCTTGGTTGCGGTGTGCGGGCTTCTCATCGCGGTGGCCTCTCTTGTTGCGGAGCATGGGCTGTAGGCGCGTGGGCTTCGGTAGTTGCGGCTCACGGGCTCTGGAATGCAGGCTCAGTCGTTGTGGCACATGCGCTTAGTTGCTGCACGGCATGTGGGATCTTCGCAGACCGGGGCTCGAAGCCGTGTCCCCTGCATTGGCAGGCGCCACCAGGGAAGCCCTAGCTGTTCTTATATAGAGTCTAAAAACAGAGAGCACTGAGAGAAGGTAGTGGTTATTAAAGGCTCAGGATCTAAATTCTACCTGTCTCTACACCCCTTCCCAGCTGTCGATTTGACCCCGTTTGTGAATGCCGACCTCATTCTTCAACTTTCTCTGCCGTTTGTATACTCACCTTGAAAACTTGTTTCTGTGATGCGTTGAGCAGACACAGGGTGGCAGATTGCAGAGGTGGAAGCTGGTGGTCGGATATTTGTGGGCTGAATCTCCTTCAGTCCCATTCCCATTTCTGGTTGCGCAGAGGCCCTACTTCCTGTGTATGACGCGGAGCCATAGGATTGCGGGCAGGAGCCAAGTTCTCCATACAGTGAAGACCCCAGTGTGCCTTGGTTATAGTAATATACCTGGCTTCCTTCCTGGTAGGGAAGTGACAGGCGGCTATGCCCCTGATTTGTTCGTGGGCCTCCTGATACAGCAGTTCCCTTGGCTCTGGCCCTGTCGTCAGCTGCCCCTAGGAGGACTCTGAGCCCTAGCCACTTCTCTGGTAGATTTGCCTATTCCCCCACTATAATCACACCTGAATAAGGCAACTCAAACCTTTCAGAGATGTGTCGTGAACCTCTTGTTTTCTGAAATACCTATCTGGTGGTTGTGAGACTTAAGGCCAACCTCCCCGAGAGACTTTGTTTCTATTTCTCCTAGTAAACCTAGACTCATCTCCTGTCACCTTCAACTCTACTCCAATTGTGTTCTTTCAACCCAGACCCCTGACCCTGCTTTTTACTTCTGCCATTTCATCCTCACTCCTGCTTCCTTTCCTAAATCCATACGTCTCTTTTGGCCTTCCTAGCCCTGGGCCAAGTTCCTTCCTCTTTCCTCAGTTTTTACCCCTTTCCTTCATTCTCCCATCCAACTTTCAGGCCTTCCTTTCTCACGCCCCAGTTAGCAGCATCTCAAAATTCGAAAGGTTTATTACTCATCTATTAATTCTATTCCATTTACTTATTCGGTTCTATACCTATCTTACCTATGTATGGAAGAACCGCTGGTAGCCAAGGTGGCAGCAAGAATCCTAGCAGCTGTCACCTGACGTATCCGTAGTAGTCAGCAATTTCCATTTCTTTGTCCCTCTGGGTGAAAAATTGCAGCTTCCCCGAAGAGGTGTATCTGGCAGCATTCTCCCGTTGTTGTTGAGCCCGCCTCTTCATGGCCTCTCGCTCTGGCCTCTGCTCTTGTTCGATGGGCTTTGACATGACTGGCTCAGGCACGTTGGGTTCCCTCCATGGAACTCGTTGCTTGCTGAAGTCTTGGAGTAGAAGTTGGGTTTGGAGCTTGGGTGGGGACTGGCGCTTAGTCACAGCAGGGGGAACAGGCTCGCGCTGGAGAGAAGCGCCAGATGAAGTTTTGTAGGGTGCAGGCCTAGGAGCAGCAGGCTGAGGGACACGAGGCTGGGTATGGTTGGTCCAAGCCGGTTGGGTTGGGTTGGCCACAGTTGGCTGAGCTGGTTTGGCGGGACCTGGCAAAGAGGCAGGAGCTGGCTGGGATGAATTGACTGCAGCAGGTTGAGCTGAGTCAGTAGAACCAGGCTGGGCACGGTAAGCCACAGCAGGCCGATGTGAGGCCAGAGACTGTGGCCTCCGAGGAGCGGGTCGAGCTTGAGGCTTGTCCCAGGCAGAAAAAGGCAGAGGTATCAACTTGACCTTCCCAGGAGGAGGCCGCTCACACTGGGATGGAGATGGACACTCTGTTTCAGCACTGCTGTCTGCTTTCTGGGCTTGGACTTGCGTTTTCTCAGGCCTCTTACCCTCACGTGGGGTATGCCGCCGTGGCTGGATCGCTGGGGGTGGCTGGGGGTCTTTGGGGTTGCTTGAATTTCCCAAGAGCCGACAGGAAGAGAGCCCAGTTTTCGTCTCATTCTTCTTCCCCAGCGCATGAAGAACCTTCACAGACTCCAGCATGCGCACGCCAAGGGAGGTTCGAGGCTTTTGAAAGCTCTCTTGGCGAAGCTCAGTTTGGTGTTCCTTTCGCTTCGTGTTGGGGATTGCTGGCTTGTCTTCTGCCTTGACTTTGTTCCCTGACTGCTTGTTCTCTTCAGCCTTGTTTCTTCCTCTGGTCCTTTTGGTCTTTTCCTGCCCATGGCTCTCAGTTTTGCTGATCTTTCCGGATGCAGCTTTCTGAGGTTTGCCTTGAGAGTGCTTGGCCGTGTTCGCAGGAGCCCTGTCACTGACTGCAGCAGTGCATATAACCGCTTCTCCCCCTAACAGGCACTCTGGATCCTTTGGCTGGATTATGGCCTTGGGAGCACCACCGATAGGCTCAGAGGCTTTCTGTTTGTTCTTCCTGGGTTGATCAGAGGGAACCTTTACGACACTTGGCTTTTCCTGCACCTGATTCACCTTAATGGCTCTGGTGTCTTCAGCTTTGATCACGTTGGGACCTTGGGATCGATCAAGATCTTTCCAAGAATTAAAGAGCTGGGGAAGGTGAATATCCTCCGCCAGTGTAGTAATGTCTGCAAGACCACTGCTAGGTTCAGTCCCATTTTCAAGTGTCCCTAGGTCCTGACGACTCAGGCTGTTCTCTCCCAGATCAGCATTTTCAGAACCAGGCTGCTCCTCTTGGCTGAGGGGATCGGTGCAGGCCAGCGGCTGGGGAATATCAGGGATTCCCAAAGGGAGTAGTGGAGGATCTTGGTTTTCTATTGGGATCTGGTAGGCCTCCAGAGGCTTTGACAGCTTGGTTTTGATATCCTCCACGTTCTTACTCTCTGTTTGTCCCTGGCTTGGAGCTGGAGGCAGGGCCAGGAGACGCCTGGCACTCTGGACTGGAGCTGTCACTGAAATGTCCCCAAGTTCAGATGGTGGGTTACTCTCAAGTATGTGACTGTTTCTGCTACTGCAGGACTTGGGGAGTTCTTGAGTTTGTGTCACACAAAACGTCTGGCTTGGAGGTTGCAATCCCAGGGAATTTTTCATCACCAGGGAAGTCTCCATCACTACAAAGGGATCAAGGGAGAAGTCAGTCCCTGGTAAATGAGATGCTCCCCCTAAACACCAACACAGCAGTCGTGTACCTTTCAAGGGGTTCAGGGGCAAGATGGGCAAGGCATTTCTACTAACTCTTCTTAAGGATCATGGACAGTGCCCTATGCTACGAGGTAAGCGGTGACTGTTGTAATGCTTAACTGGTGATCATTTCATGTCACTGATCCTTGGCTCTCTTTGTATCTCATAGGACTGTTGTAAGTCCAATACAAAATGAGTCTTCTTTTTAAACAACTGAAATGTTTTACAGAGCCTAGCATTCTCATATAGAGTCCTTTCAATTCTCCCCACTTTCCCGAGAGGCTAAGAACACTTCACACCATGAACTAGGAGAGGGGGTAGAGCCCTTTCTGATGAAATACAGAAACAAAGACAGAGTCTTAGCCTGCTTGCTCTCTGGACAGGATCTCGGACCACAAGGTCTTAAATCCTGGTATAAATGACGGAAGTGAGGACACTTCAACTGGCACTCTCATAACAAGAGTTCTGAGACACCTTCCAAAGAGACTGTAGCAGTAGACGAGGGAAGGGAGTGCTACAGTGTGGTAGTACAGGGGGAATGCTCGGCTACAGCAGTGAAAAATGTGGTACCTATTGGTGTGCTCTCGGGGTTCTTGTACATGTAGCATAGATGACCTTTACAGTGTCCCTGCCACCTTCCCACCTGCATTAGGTGTTCTTTTTGTTTTTTTGTTTTTTTGTTTTTTTTTAATTGACGTTTATTTATTGATTGATTGTTTGAACTTATTTATTCTACGTATTTATTTTTTTGGCTGCACAGGGTCTTCATTGCTGTGCACGGGCTTTCTCTAGTTGCGGCTAGCGGGGTCTACTCTTGGTTGCGGTGTGCGGGCTTCTCTTGTTGCGGAGCATGCGCTCTAGGCGCGTGGGCTTCGGTAGTTGCGGCTCACGGGCTCTAGAATGCAGGCTCAGTCGTTGTGGCACATGGGCTTAGTTGCTCCACGGCATGTGGGATCTTCCCAGACCAGGGCTCGAACCCGTGTCCCCCGCATTGCATTGGCAGGCGGATTCTTAACCACGGCGCCACCAGGGAAGCCCTAGGTGTTCTTACATAGAGTCTAAAAACAGAGGGCACTGAGCGAAGGTAGTGGTTACTAAAGGCTCAGGATCTAAATTCTACCTGTCTCTACACCCCTTCCCAGCTGTCGATTTGACCCCATTTGTGAATGCCGACCTCATTCTTCAGCTTTCTCTGCCGTTTGTATACTCACCTTGAAAACTTGTTTCTGTGATGCGTTGAGCAGACACAGGGTGGCAGATTGCAGAGGTGGAAGCTGGTGGTCGGATATTTGTGGGCTGAATCTCCTTCAGTCCCATTCCCATTTCTGGTTGCGCAGAGGCCCTACTTCCTGTGTATGACGCGGAGCCATAGGATTGCGGGCAGGAGCCAAGTTCTCCATACAGTGAAGACCCCAGTGTGCCTTGGTTATAGTAATATACCTGGCTTCCTTCCTGGTAGGGAAGTGACAGGCGGCTATGCCCCTGATTTGGAATCTGAGATGGTGCTCCCTGAGCAAGCCTGGCAGAAAGTGATGGATATAGAGGGACCATGTTATTGGCGTCTGAAGTTTTATCATACTGGGCTGCCATAAACATGGAGGAAGCAGCTGGGTGCCGGTCAGTGAGTGCCAGAGTAAAGTCTCCGAGTGAAGAGGAATTCTTTTCAGTGCTTCCTGTGATGTCCCACTCAAGAACACCTGGATAGGAAGGAGCTGAAGTGGAGATCTGGCTGTGGTCAGTAACTCCAGATAACATAGTCGTGCTGGAATGTTGGTAAAGGTAGGCACTACCCATGAGTGTCTGGAAAGAGGTACCGGTAGCCGATGCCGAACTGACGGCAGGGGCAGAGACTCTGGAGAAGTTGCAGACACTTCGTGTTAGGGAAGTTGCATTGCTCACCACAGGAAGAGAATGCTGCAGAGAATTTAGAGTTCCAAGTAGAGATGGATTTTGGAAATTTTCTGTAAGAACAAGAGGGTCATGAAAAACTCAGGGAGGTTGAGAAATTCTCACTACGTTTGAGGAACAGCAGTATCTTAAGGTTCTTGCTCTCAGGACACCTCTACTATCGACCCTTCCTGAGAAACCCAAAATCAGACAGTTAATGATGGCTGTAAGGACTGAGCAGTTTTCCACTCTTCTGTATTAACTGCCTGTGCTCCCATCTTGGGCACAGATGGGCAGAAGAGCCAAGTGGTATGGTTCAGACATTGTTCCCTAGGCTGGAAGCAACCTTCTCCCTGCCCTGTCTTTCCCTTCAGCCTGCACTCGTATTGACTTCTATGCTATTTCCTAGACTGGAAGCATTTTAGAACTAGGAGGCCCTTAGAGAACTTTCTCTTTTTTCAGTCTCATTTCACGAGTAAGGAAACTGAGGCTCAGAGAGGTCGGGTTGACTTGTTCAGGTTCTCTCATCATGTTAGTGTCATTACCAGGTTTCAGAACCTAAGTATCCTGACTTCCTTGCCAGGACTCCACTCTGAGCATGATAGTGCCAGAAAGCAGGAGAAATAGAACTTATAATATAAGCATTTTTTTTGTCCATTAGAAAACAGTACGGCCATTACCATTGTCATCTTCAGTGTCTCCCTTTGCTTGTGCAGTTCCCACGCTATTACCTAGAGTTGACGTATAGCTCAGTCCAACTGGTGAACTGAAAGAGTCATTTTTGCCCTCTTCAAGCCTGGTTTCTCATCCTACCTCAAAATGATTACCCGAAAGTGGATTTCTTAAGTGCTTTTGGAAAGAGAAAAGTTATCTGATTACTTCAGATTACTCATCTATAAAGTGGTTATAACACCACCACCAATAATAATAGCAGTAATAATTAATAGATGAATAAGCTGATCTATTGCGTATGATTTATATGGAGGAAGATACAATAAGTTCTAGAAAGACAAAGAAAAATCATGAAAAACATGTTACGTAACGAAAAAGAAATCCATAGATATTAATGAAAACTGGGGTATGTGGGCAAGTATCAAAGCCTAATGAATTTACTAACAAATGACATTCTGTACCATACATGCAATATTATGAAAGTGAATTTTGCCCACTCTATTTTAGTGAATACTATTAACCAAAAAACACGATGGAGGTGATAGAGGTGAATGAATTCCTAGCCAATGTATACAGACACAGACGATAAATCAGTAAAAAATGCATAACAAGCAACAGAATGCAACAAATGTGAATGTATAGGTAGCCACAACATATATAGACAAGTATTTCAATGAAAACCAGTACAAAGCAGACAGCAAAATAGTAAGTGTAAAAGAGTTTCATTATTGTGCTCATTCATATTTTTACCCAGCAAGTAACAGGTATTAAGCCTAGGAGAAATATATCTTTCCATGAATATAACTCATATAATAAGCAGAAAGGAAGCTTAAAAAGTATCAAGAAGGTTTTTGTATTTATCCTAGAACTTAGAATCATCTTCCACATCCAAGAAGATGACATCCCAAGACCTCAAAAAACCATCATCCCTAGAATCCAATTAAAAAAGATTTTCAAATGTAAAAAAATCCAAAGGACTCCACAACATTGTTTTAGATAAATGTGGATGTTTGTGTTTTCTTTTTTTCTTTTGCCGCGCCGCGTGGCCCTGGCCGTGAAAGCACCGAGTCCTAAGCGCTGGACCGCCAGGGAATTCCCTAAATGGGGAATTAGAGATGTGGGGCTTGACTTTTTCTTTTTCTTCTCCGGTAGCTAAGATCTACAAGCGAACGATGGCTGTTGATCAATGTGCTCTCTGTGTTAGGAAGGAAATAACTGTAAAAATTGAAAAGCAACCTTGCCTTAGAAGCTACATATCACACAAAGGAAATAGTCCTTCTGATTCAATGTAGAAGATATCATTTAAAATGTTTAATTGGTCAAATGTCTACCTAGTTTAAAAATTAGAAAGAATAGAACACTGAAAAGCAGCCCCCTAGATAACCACTTTGGTTTCTGGTTTCTAGGAAGCATCATTTCTAAAACATACTTCTAAAATGTTTCTATTCCAAACTGTCAAGTGCCAGCTGTATTCAGAGAGGCAATAAAAGAAAGAAAACGGAGTATGACTTTTCTGATAGGCTGCCCTTCCTGGTGATCCCCTGTTCTGGCCTTACTTTCCTTCTTAGTCTGTTAATGTAAGGATTTGCTACCATCAGCTTTGTTTTGCCCTGCTCTGAGCAGATTTCCCTCTGTGCTGTTTCTGCTTTAATTTAAAATCTTTGGCTCCCATCAACATTCCATGGCAAACTGCCTCTTTCTTGAGAGCTCCTCTATGCTTTCCCTCTTCATTCTTATATTTTTTTCCCATCTCTTGGTTCCTGTTGGCCTGTGCTAATGAAAACAATCCTAAACTTGCTTACGTTTGACTCTGTGCCTCCCTATATAGCCCAGTACTCTCCATCCTCTCTCCCTATTCTCTCTTTTCAACTAGTCGAAATACTAGTGGAGGGAGACCATTGGAGATGAAACATCTTGGTATATATCGCTAGTTTTCTGTGTCACCTGGCTTTTCTATGTTTCTGTTGAAACACTCTTTTGAGAAGTCTCTGATTTCATTTTCTACATGGGTACCCTTTAAGGCTCAATATTGGAAAAGAAGGGGATCAGAGTGATCAACCCAATGTGGTATCCTAACGTAACAGATAAGGAAAGCAGCAGGCTTTGTGAGGCAGTCAGTGATTTGTCCAAAGTCACACAGACAGTAAACGTCAAAGTCAAAACTGAAATTAGGTCTCCAGACTTGTAGTTCAATACTTTCCCTCATTATTCCACGCTATTTTGAATCTCCTCCTCAATTTAGGGGCAAAAGAAATCGAACGCAAAACTTTCCAAAGTTTCTTTTCTTACCTGACATGGTCAGAGAAGAGGAGACATCAACTGCAGGTACAAGGGATGAGGAGACAACACTAGAGGATGTCTGAGTGGCTGCAGCTGAACGGCGCACGTGTCCAGTACAAAGGTCACTGGTTACTGGTCCAAACGGCTCCACGGAAACCCCAAGACCTCTACCAAGTGGTAGTAGGTTTGGTAGGAGAGTGATGTCACAAAGCAGGCAGTTGAAAGGTATGAGCTAGCCAATAGGGAGGTCCGATCCCCAACAGGAGGGCGGGCTTGGGTGAAGAGAGCGTAGGAGAGCTAAAACAACCCCTCAATTTCTGAGCTCTGGGGAGGAAATCCTAGAAGACAGATTTACCTCCCCCAGGCTCTTCCATTAGGGAAATCATTGCAACATTTCTTACAGACGTTCATTAATATAATTAACTAACAGTTACTTATATTCTACAGAGTATTCTATTTTATGTATCATATACTTAGAGCTATATAGATCTTATTTAACTAGTATCCTTAGGAAGGAAAGAGCCATGTAGTTTGAACTATTACAGTTGTAACTTGGTTAAAGAGCAGGGTGAAGTTTGTTGAGTGTACCCTGTGGAGAATGTTGTGGTCCAAGGCTCTTCTCTTTTAGTTTCTTCTCCTTGACTCCTACCTTCCTTGGGCTGGGCCAGGTTGGACTTGCGACTTAACATTTCTCTTCCGCTTTCTTTTTTTTTTTTTTTCTTCCATTATGGGCATTGCTTCTAGGACAAGCCTTGGTCTTGCATTGGATGTTCCTTCCTGTCAACTTCCAGCAGCAGGAGTCTTCTTTTCAGTGCTTGATGCTTCACGAAATAGACTCTGCCCATTGGCAGCAAATACCAGAGAGCCAGGAGACAGAGCTGGTTGCAGACCTTTCCTCTTCCAGCCTTTGGTTGCAATTGTTTTGCCCATGATTTGCTAGCTCTAGTTCCTTGGGCCACACAGGTATCCTGCCATCCAGCTCTTTTTATATGTGAGAGACATTCTGAACACTGTCCCTCTTTCTTTGCACAGAAGTATATACAGTGTGGCAGTTACCGTAATCTCCTCCCCCTTGCAAACAGCCCCTCTAGAATCTCGGACCTCTAGGACTCTCTGTCTTGCATGCTTGGGTGCAAGGCCAAGCACAATGAAGAGGAGAATAATTAGAGAAAGAGGAGGACATTGGTGGAGAACTGGGAGCAGGTAAGGTGAAAGGGCACCGGAGAAAAGAGATGCATGTAGGTTTTTTGGTTTCTGTGGGAAACAAGTTGACACACTTGGGCCTCATTTTGTATTAACAGAACAGAGAGTTGTAGATATAAGTAGCTAGATCGTGCAGCAACTGCCATGAAGTCTGTACACTGAAGAGAACAGTCTCACATCTAGTTTTCATTTTGTTTTATGTCATATTACCTTATTTATAGCATTCACTGGTATGTTTGTAGAACGCAGATGTTTTCAAATGCTCTGGTTTTGTCTACATGGTTATTTCCTTGTCCTATTTGTAAGGAATCCAACATTGTAAGACATATTGCATGTTTTTCTCTTGACGATTGTTTACCTTGAAGCGTCATGAACTAACTTGAGCTGTTGGATTTTGTGGAGAAACTTTAAAAAGGGTCTGTGAAAAAGGCATTGTGGTGAGTCGCATTATGCACCCGAGCGTAAGGAGCAGATATCTGCCACCAGCCCAGCTTGGCCTGGATTGCCTCTGTGTTAGTTCCCCTGGTTAGTGCTTTTCTCCCTAACCACTCTTGTGACTGTGATAATGTGAGTTAAGGGCTGAGTTGCTAGTGATTTATGTGTGAGGTAGGCTGGTTTGAGGGAGGAAATCTATGGACCTAGTCATTTTCCTTGGTGGTAAGCTTTCAGGGGTGCAAAGATCGATCTTCCTGGGGACTTTTCTGGTACCAGGAAGATATCGCATAGATGGGACCTCCAAAGACACACATTTAATTTTTAGGCCTGTTGTTCCTATTATGGGATGTGAGTTTCTTCACTGATGGGGATGCTGCTTATCTGAGAAGAAACTGTGAAAGGTGGTGTAGTATAGAGGTGTGGCTTAAGCTTTTAAGTTTTCTTCAAGGTTTTTCCCCTAAGCTTCATACTTCAGACGGCCTACTTACATGAGACTAGTATGTGATGTCAGGCTAACAACTTCCTAAATACCTGCAAGCCAGATCAGTGTCTCTTTTCTCTATATTCCCATGGAAATCAAGGGTCCCGCCGAATTTTCCATCGAAACAGTTGATTTGTGCTGTCTCTAGGAATTCTACAGGGCGTACCGTTGCTTCCTAACCGGTGTCATTTGGGAGATCGATCCCCCTCTGTACGTTCAAATGATTAATTTTGAGACTCTGCTCATGTGTGCAGTAAACCCTTTAATTCCCTAAGACCTTCCTTTCCTCCATCTCATACCCCATGAAGCCCGCTTCAGTTTATCTCCTGAATTTCTTTGGAATCTGTCAGCTCTCTCTCAACATCCTAATACTGAACTTGCCTGTCTGTTGCGATTAGGTCCTAACTAGTGTCCATATATCTTGTTTCCCTCCAATCCATTCTTCACACAAGAAAGCTTCAAAGCAAGTTGGAACATTGCTCATAAACATCGCTCACAAACATTGTTTTGAGAATAGAAAACACACTGGTGGCCTTTAAGACTCTGCGTGCTCTAGAATCCTCTCTGCTTCTCTAGCCCCATCTTGTGCCACGTTTGCCCTCACTTTCTATGCTTCAGATACACTGAATTAACCTTAGTTCTCACTCATCTGACAGAAGTCAGTTGAGAAATTATTTTTCACTGTGATTCCTAGCATTAAGGAATTTGATGATCAGGTTTTGTATGAGGACTAAAACTAAACTGGGAAGTGGAAGAATTGCGTTTCAACTGTTTCAGTCAACACGCATGTATTAATGATACCTAAGTATTGAACACCGGGCTAGGTTTCATGAGGGATACAGAAGTTCTGGCCATCTCTGGTTTTGGGTATCCCTTATTTGTTGAGACCTTTGCGTTGTTTGGTTGCCTTTTGTCTGTTTTCCAGATGGGAAAACAGGAACAAGGGAAGTATAGGTTATTACTAGGTGGGGTTGAACAAGTGGAGCAGCAAACTGCAAAGCAGAAAGAAGAGGGACGTACTATAGAGGGATGTGATTTCCATTTTCAAGGCGCCTGCGTCCTGTGCAGGGAGACAGCCTAACATAAAATGTGCCTAACAAAAGATCTGTTGACTTCTTACTAAAAATCTCCAGTTCATATAACCCAGGGGTTTATACCTTCTCCTTTAAAAGTTCTATTCCTGGGACTTCCCTGGTGGTCCAGTGGTGAAGACTCTGCGCTTCCAATGCAGCAGGCGTGGGTTCAATCCCTGGTTGGGGAGCTAAGATCCCACATGCTGCGCAGCCAAAGAAATTTTTTTCAAAAGTTATACTCCTGTGTTGTTGAATTTAGTGGTTTAGATTTTGTTTGAATGTTAAGAAGATTTCAGTTTATTTACCAGGAACAAACAAAACATAATGTAAAAATAGTTTCCCAGAAACGATTTCCATCGTTCTCTTCTTCCCTTTCTCCCGCAGACTGGTGTTTCATCTTGACAAGTTCTCTGAAGTTCTCTGTCATTCCATAGGAAAGCTGTCTGGCTTGGAGGTTGCAATCCCAGGGAATTTTTCATCAGCGGGGAAGTCTCCATCACTACAGAGGAATCAAGGTTGAAGTCAGTCCCGGGTAAGTGAGATGCTCCCCCAAAACACCAACACAGCAGTCGTGTACCTTTCAAGGGGTTCAGGGGCAAGATGGGCAAGGCATTTCTACTAACTCTTCTTAAGGATCATGGACAGTGTGCCCTATGCTACGAGGTAAGCGGTGACTGTTGTAATTCTTACTGGTGATCATTTCATGTCACTGATCCTTGGCTCTCTTTGTATCTCATAGGACTGTTGTAAGTCCAATACAAAATGAGTCTTCTTTTTAAAAAACTGAAATGTTTTACAAAGCCTAGCATTCTCATAGAGAGTCCTTTGAATTCTCCCCACTTTCCCGAGAGGCTAAGAACACTTCACACCATGAACTAGGAGAGGGGGTAGAGCCCTTTCTGATGAAATATAGAAACAAAGACAGAGTCTTAGCCTGCTTGCTCTCTGGACAGGATCTCGGACCACAAGGTCTTAAATCCTGGTATAAATGACGGAAGTGAGGACAGTTCAACTGGCACTCTCATAACAAGAGTTCTGAAACACCTTCCAAAGAGACTGTAGCAGTAGACGAGGGAAGGGAGTGCTACAGTGTGGTAGTACAGGGGGAATGCTCGGCTACAGCAGTGAAAAATGTGGTACCTATTGGTGTGCTCTTGGGGTTCTTGTACATGTAGCATAGATGACCTTTACAGTGTCCCTCCCACCTTCCCACCTGCATTAGGTGTTCTGTTTTTTTGTTTGTTTTTTTTTTTTAATTTACGTTTATTGATTGATTGATTGATTGAACTTATTTATTCTACGTATTTATTTTTTTGGCTGCACTGGGTCCTCATTGGTGTGCACGGGCTTTCTCTAGTTGCGGCTAGCGGGGTCTACTCTTGGTTGCGGTGTGCGGGCTTCTCATCGCGGTGGCCTCTCTTGTTGCGGAGCATGGGCTGTAGGCGCGTGGGCTTCGGTAGTTGCGGCTCACGGGCTCTGGAATGCAGGCTCAGTCGTTGTGGCACATGCGCTTAGTTGCTGCACGGCATGTGGGATCTTCGCAGACCGGGGCTCGAAGCCGTGTCCCCTGCATTGGCAGGCGCCACCAGGGAAGCCCTAGCTGTTCTTATATAGAGTCTAAAAACAGAGAGCACTGAGAGAAGGTAGTGGTTATTAAAGGCTCAGGATCTAAATTCTACCTGTCTCTACACCCCTTCCCAGCTGTCGATTTGACCCCGTTTGTGAATGCCGACCTCATTCTTCAACTTTCTCTGCCGTTTGTATACTCACCTTGAAAACTTGTTTCTGTGATGCGTTGAGCAGACACAGGGTGGCAGATTGCAGAGGTGGAAGCTGGTGGTCGGATATTTGTGGGCTGAATCTCCTTCAGTCCCATTCCCATTTCTGGTTGCGCAGAGGCCCTACTTCCTGTGTATGACGCGGAGCCATAGGATTGCGGGCAGGAGCCAAGTTCTCCATACAGTGAAGACCCCAGTGTGCCTTGGTTATAGTAATATACCTGGCTTCCTTCCTGGTAGGGAAGTGACAGGCGGCTATGCCCCTGATTTGTTCGTGGGCCTCCTGATACAGCAGTTCCCTTGGCTCTGGCCCTGTCGTCAGCTGCCCCTAGGAGGACTCTGAGCCCTAGCCACTTCTCTGGTAGATTTGCCTATTCCCCCACTATAATCACACCTGAATAAGGCAACTCAAACCTTTCAGAGATGTGTCGTGAACCTCTTGTTTTCTGAAATACCTATCTGGTGGTTGTGAGACTTAAGGCCAACCTCCCCGAGAGACTTTGTTTCTATTTCTCCTAGTAAACCTAGACTCATCTCCTGTCACCTTCAACTCTACTCCAATTGTGTTCTTTCAACCCAGACCCCTGACCCTGCTTTTTACTTCTGCCATTTCATCCTCACTCCTGCTTCCTTTCCTAAATCCATACGTCTCTTTTGGCCTTCCTAGCCCTGGGCCAAGTTCCTTCCTCTTTCCTCAGTTTTTACCCCTTTCCTTCATTCTCCCATCCAACTTTCAGGCCTTCCTTTCTCACGCCCCAGTTAGCAGCATCTCAAAATTCGAAAGGTTTATTACTCATCTATTAATTCTATTCCATTTACTTATTCGGTTCTATACCTATCTTACCTATGTATGGAAGAACCGCTGGTAGCCAAGGTGGCAGCAAGAATCCTAGCAGCTGTCACCTGACGTATCCGTAGTAGTCAGCAATTTCCATTTCTTTGTCCCTCTGGGTGAAAAATTGCAGCTTCCCCGAAGAGGTGTATCTGGCAGCATTCTCCCGTTGTTGTTGAGCCCGCCTCTTCATGGCCTCTCGCTCTGGCCTCTGCTCTTGTTCGATGGGCTTTGACATGACTGGCTCAGGCACGTTGGGTTCCCTCCATGGAACTCGTTGCTTGCTGAAGTCTTGGAGTAGAAGTTGGGTTTGGAGCTTGGGTGGGGACTGGCGCTTAGTCACAGCAGGGGGAACAGGCTCGCGCTGGAGAGAAGCGCCAGATGAAGTTTTGTAGGGTGCAGGCCTAGGAGCAGCAGGCTGAGGGACACGAGGCTGGGTATGGTTGGTCCAAGCCGGTTGGGTTGGGTTGGCCACAGTTGGCTGAGCTGGTTTGGCGGGACCTGGCAAAGAGGCAGGAGCTGGCTGGGATGAATTGACTGCAGCAGGTTGAGCTGAGTCAGTAGAACCAGGCTGGGCACGGTAAGCCACAGCAGGCCGATGTGAGGCCAGAGACTGTGGCCTCCGAGGAGCGGGTCGAGCTTGAGGCTTGTCCCAGGCAGAAAAAGGCAGAGGTATCAACTTGACCTTCCCAGGAGGAGGCCGCTCACACTGGGATGGAGATGGACACTCTGTTTCAGCACTGCTGTCTGCTTTCTGGGCTTGGACTTGCGTTTTCTCAGGCCTCTTACCCTCACGTGGGGTATGCCGCCGTGGCTGGATCGCTGGGGGTGGCTGGGGGTCTTTGGGGTTGCTTGAATTTCCCAAGAGCCGACAGGAAGAGAGCCCAGTTTTCGTCTCATTCTTCTTCCCCAGCGCATGAAGAACCTTCACAGACTCCAGCATGCGCACGCCAAGGGAGGTTCGAGGCTTTTGAAAGCTCTCTTGGCGAAGCTCAGTTTGGTGTTCCTTTCGCTTCGTGTTGGGGATTGCTGGCTTGTCTTCTGCCTTGACTTTGTTCCCTGACTGCTTGTTCTCTTCAGCCTTGTTTCTTCCTCTGGTCCTTTTGGTCTTTTCCTGCCCATGGCTCTCAGTTTTGCTGATCTTTCCGGATGCAGCTTTCTGAGGTTTGCCTTGAGAGTGCTTGGCCGTGTTCGCAGGAGCCCTGTCACTGACTGCAGCAGTGCATATAACCGCTTCTCCCCCTAACAGGCACTCTGGATCCTTTGGCTGGATTATGGCCTTGGGAGCACCACCGATAGGCTCAGAGGCTTTCTGTTTGTTCTTCCTGGGTTGATCAGAGGGAACCTTTACGACACTTGGCTTTTCCTGCACCTGATTCACCTTAATGGCTCTGGTGTCTTCAGCTTTGATCACGTTGGGACCTTGGGATCGATCAAGATCTTTCCAAGAATTAAAGAGCTGGGGAAGGTGAATATCCTCCGCCAGTGTAGTAATGTCTGCAAGACCACTGCTAGGTTCAGTCCCATTTTCAAGTGTCCCTAGGTCCTGACGACTCAGGCTGTTCTCTCCCAGATCAGCATTTTCAGAACCAGGCTGCTCCTCTTGGCTGAGGGGATCGGTGCAGGCCAGCGGCTGGGGAATATCAGGGATTCCCAAAGGGAGTAGTGGAGGATCTTGGTTTTCTATTGGGATCTGGTAGGCCTCCAGAGGCTTTGACAGCTTGGTTTTGATATCCTCCACGTTCTTACTCTCTGTTTGTCCCTGGCTTGGAGCTGGAGGCAGGGCCAGGAGACGCCTGGCACTCTGGACTGGAGCTGTCACTGAAATGTCCCCAAGTTCAGATGGTGGGTTACTCTCAAGTATGTGACTGTTTCTGCTACTGCAGGACTTGGGGAGTTCTTGAGTTTGTGTCACACAAAACGTCTGGCTTGGAGGTTGCAATCCCAGGGAATTTTTCATCACCAGGGAAGTCTCCATCACTACAAAGGGATCAAGGGAGAAGTCAGTCCCTGGTAAATGAGATGCTCCCCCTAAACACCAACACAGCAGTCGTGTACCTTTCAAGGGGTTCAGGGGCAAGATGGGCAAGGCATTTCTACTAACTCTTCTTAAGGATCATGGACAGTGCCCTATGCTACGAGGTAAGCGGTGACTGTTGTAATGCTTAACTGGTGATCATTTCATGTCACTGATCCTTGGCTCTCTTTGTATCTCATAGGACTGTTGTAAGTCCAATACAAAATGAGTCTTCTTTTTAAACAACTGAAATGTTTTACAGAGCCTAGCATTCTCATATAGAGTCCTTTCAATTCTCCCCACTTTCCCGAGAGGCTAAGAACACTTCACACCATGAACTAGGAGAGGGGGTAGAGCCCTTTCTGATGAAATACAGAAACAAAGACAGAGTCTTAGCCTGCTTGCTCTCTGGACAGGATCTCGGACCACAAGGTCTTAAATCCTGGTATAAATGACGGAAGTGAGGACACTTCAACTGGCACTCTCATAACAAGAGTTCTGAGACACCTTCCAAAGAGACTGTAGCAGTAGACGAGGGAAGGGAGTGCTACAGTGTGGTAGTACAGGGGGAATGCTCGGCTACAGCAGTGAAAAATGTGGTACCTATTGGTGTGCTCTCGGGGTTCTTGTACATGTAGCATAGATGACCTTTACAGTGTCCCTGCCACCTTCCCACCTGCATTAGGTGTTCTTTTTGTTTTTTTGTTTTTTTGTTTTTTTTTAATTGACGTTTATTTATTGATTGATTGTTTGAACTTATTTATTCTACGTATTTATTTTTTTGGCTGCACAGGGTCTTCATTGCTGTGCACGGGCTTTCTCTAGTTGCGGCTAGCGGGGTCTACTCTTGGTTGCGGTGTGCGGGCTTCTCTTGTTGCGGAGCATGCGCTCTAGGCGCGTGGGCTTCGGTAGTTGCGGCTCACGGGCTCTAGAATGCAGGCTCAGTCGTTGTGGCACATGGGCTTAGTTGCTCCACGGCATGTGGGATCTTCCCAGACCAGGGCTCGAACCCGTGTCCCCCGCATTGCATTGGCAGGCGGATTCTTAACCACGGCGCCACCAGGGAAGCCCTAGGTGTTCTTACATAGAGTCTAAAAACAGAGGGCACTGAGCGAAGGTAGTGGTTACTAAAGGCTCAGGATCTAAATTCTACCTGTCTCTACACCCCTTCCCAGCTGTCGATTTGACCCCATTTGTGAATGCCGACCTCATTCTTCAGCTTTCTCTGCCGTTTGTATACTCACCTTGAAAACTTGTTTCTGTGATGCGTTGAGCAGACACAGGGTGGCAGATTGCAGAGGTGGAAGCTGGTGGTCGGATATTTGTGGGCTGAATCTCCTTCAGTCCCATTCCCATTTCTGGTTGCGCAGAGGCCCTACTTCCTGTGTATGACGCGGAGCCATAGGATTGCGGGCAGGAGCCAAGTTCTCCATACAGTGAAGACCCCAGTGTGCCTTGGTTATAGTAATATACCTGGCTTCCTTCCTGGTAGGGAAGTGACAGGCGGCTATGCCCCTGATTTGGAATCTGAGATGGTGCTCCCTGAGCAAGCCTGGCAGAAAGTGATGGATATAGAGGGACCATGTTATTGGCGTCTGAAGTTTTATCATACTGGGCTGCCATAAACATGGAGGAAGCAGCTGGGTGCCGGTCAGTGAGTGCCAGAGTAAAGTCTCCGAGTGAAGAGGAATTCTTTTCAGTGCTTCCTGTGATGTCCCACTCAAGAACACCTGGATAGGAAGGAGCTGAAGTGGAGATCTGGCTGTGGTCAGTAACTCCAGATAACATAGTCGTGCTGGAATGTTGGTAAAGGTAGGCACTACCCATGAGTGTCTGGAAAGAGGTACCGGTAGCCGATGCCGAACTGACGGCAGGGGCAGAGACTCTGGAGAAGTTGCAGACACTTCGTGTTAGGGAAGTTGCATTGCTCACCACAGGAAGAGAATGCTGCAGAGAATTTAGAGTTCCAAGTAGAGATGGATTTTGGAAATTTTCTGTAAGAACAAGAGGGTCATGAAAAACTCAGGGAGGTTGAGAAATTCTCACTACGTTTGAGGAACAGCAGTATCTTAAGGTTCTTGCTCTCAGGACACCTCTACTATCGACCCTTCCTGAGAAACCCAAAATCAGACAGTTAATGATGGCTGTAAGGACTGAGCAGTTTTCCACTCTTCTGTATTAACTGCCTGTGCTCCCATCTTGGGCACAGATGGGCAGAAGAGCCAAGTGGTATGGTTCAGACATTGTTCCCTAGGCTGGAAGCAACCTTCTCCCTGCCCTGTCTTTCCCTTCAGCCTGCACTCGTATTGACTTCTATGCTATTTCCTAGACTGGAAGCATTTTAGAACTAGGAGGCCCTTAGAGAACTTTCTCTTTTTTCAGTCTCATTTCACGAGTAAGGAAACTGAGGCTCAGAGAGGTCGGGTTGACTTGTTCAGGTTCTCTCATCATGTTAGTGTCATTACCAGGTTTCAGAACCTAAGTATCCTGACTTCCTTGCCAGGACTCCACTCTGAGCATGATAGTGCCAGAAAGCAGGAGAAATAGAACTTATAATATAAGCATTTTTTTTGTCCATTAGAAAACAGTACGGCCATTACCATTGTCATCTTCAGTGTCTCCCTTTGCTTGTGCAGTTCCCACGCTATTACCTAGAGTTGACGTATAGCTCAGTCCAACTGGTGAACTGAAAGAGTCATTTTTGCCCTCTTCAAGCCTGGTTTCTCATCCTACCTCAAAATGATTACCCGAAAGTGGATTTCTTAAGTGCTTTTGGAAAGAGAAAAGTTATCTGATTACTTCAGATTACTCATCTATAAAGTGGTTATAACACCACCACCAATAATAATAGCAGTAATAATTAATAGATGAATAAGCTGATCTATTGCGTATGATTTATATGGAGGAAGATACAATAAGTTCTAGAAAGACAAAGAAAAATCATGAAAAACATGTTACGTAACGAAAAAGAAATCCATAGATATTAATGAAAACTGGGGTATGTGGGCAAGTATCAAAGCCTAATGAATTTACTAACAAATGACATTCTGTACCATACATGCAATATTATGAAAGTGAATTTTGCCCACTCTATTTTAGTGAATACTATTAACCAAAAAACACGATGGAGGTGATAGAGGTGAATGAATTCCTAGCCAATGTATACAGACACAGACGATAAATCAGTAAAAAATGCATAACAAGCAACAGAATGCAACAAATGTGAATGTATAGGTAGCCACAACATATATAGACAAGTATTTCAATGAAAACCAGTACAAAGCAGACAGCAAAATAGTAAGTGTAAAAGAGTTTCATTATTGTGCTCATTCATATTTTTACCCAGCAAGTAACAGGTATTAAGCCTAGGAGAAATATATCTTTCCATGAATATAACTCATATAATAAGCAGAAAGGAAGCTTAAAAAGTATCAAGAAGGTTTTTGTATTTATCCTAGAACTTAGAATCATCTTCCACATCCAAGAAGATGACATCCCAAGACCTCAAAAAACCATCATCCCTAGAATCCAATTAAAAAAGATTTTCAAATGTAAAAAAATCCAAAGGACTCCACAACATTGTTTTAGATAAATGTGGATGTTTGTGTTTTCTTTTTTTCTTTTGCCGCGCCGCGTGGCCCTGGCCGTGAAAGCACCGAGTCCTAAGCGCTGGACCGCCAGGGAATTCCCTAAATGGGGAATTAGAGATGTGGGGCTTGACTTTTTCTTTTTCTTCTCCGGTAGCTAAGATCTACAAGCGAACGATGGCTGTTGATCAATGTGCTCTCTGTGTTAGGAAGGAAATAACTGTAAAAATTGAAAAGCAACCTTGCCTTAGAAGCTACATATCACACAAAGGAAATAGTCCTTCTGATTCAATGTAGAAGATATCATTTAAAATGTTTAATTGGTCAAATGTCTACCTAGTTTAAAAATTAGAAAGAATAGAACACTGAAAAGCAGCCCCCTAGATAACCACTTTGGTTTCTGGTTTCTAGGAAGCATCATTTCTAAAACATACTTCTAAAATGTTTCTATTCCAAACTGTCAAGTGCCAGCTGTATTCAGAGAGGCAATAAAAGAAAGAAAACGGAGTATGACTTTTCTGATAGGCTGCCCTTCCTGGTGATCCCCTGTTCTGGCCTTACTTTCCTTCTTAGTCTGTTAATGTAAGGATTTGCTACCATCAGCTTTGTTTTGCCCTGCTCTGAGCAGATTTCCCTCTGTGCTGTTTCTGCTTTAATTTAAAATCTTTGGCTCCCATCAACATTCCATGGCAAACTGCCTCTTTCTTGAGAGCTCCTCTATGCTTTCCCTCTTCATTCTTATATTTTTTTCCCATCTCTTGGTTCCTGTTGGCCTGTGCTAATGAAAACAATCCTAAACTTGCTTACGTTTGACTCTGTGCCTCCCTATATAGCCCAGTACTCTCCATCCTCTCTCCCTATTCTCTCTTTTCAACTAGTCGAAATACTAGTGGAGGGAGACCATTGGAGATGAAACATCTTGGTATATATCGCTAGTTTTCTGTGTCACCTGGCTTTTCTATGTTTCTGTTGAAACACTCTTTTGAGAAGTCTCTGATTTCATTTTCTACATGGGTACCCTTTAAGGCTCAATATTGGAAAAGAAGGGGATCAGAGTGATCAACCCAATGTGGTATCCTAACGTAACAGATAAGGAAAGCAGCAGGCTTTGTGAGGCAGTCAGTGATTTGTCCAAAGTCACACAGACAGTAAACGTCAAAGTCAAAGCTGAAATTAGGTCTCCAGACTTGTAGTTCAATACTTTCCCTCATTATTCCACGCTATTTTGAATCTCCTCCTCAATTTAGGGGCAAAAGAAATCGAACGCAAAACTTTCCAAAGTTTCTTTTCTTACCTGACATGGTCAGAGAAGAGGAGACATCAACTGCAGGTACAAGGGATGAGGAGACAACACTAGAGGATGTCTGAGTGGCTGCAGCTGAACGGCGCACGTGTCCAGTACAAAGGTCACTGGTTACTGGTCCAAACGGCTCCACGGAAACCCCAAGACCTCTACCAAGTGGCAGTAGGTTTGGTAGGAGAGTGATGTCACAAAGCAGGCAGTTGAAAGGTATGAGCTAGCCAATAGGGAGGTCCGATCCCCAACAGGAGGGCGGGCTTGGGTGAAGAGAGCGTAGGAGAGCTAAAACAACCCCTCAATTTCTGAGCTCTGGGGAGGAAATCCTAGAAGACAGATTTACCTCCCCCAGGCTCTTCCATTAGGGAAATCATTGCAACATTTCTTACAGACGTTCATTAATATAATTAACTAACAGTTACTTATATTCTACAGAGTATTCTATTTTATGTATCATATACTTAGAGCTATATAGATCTTATTTAACTAGTATCCTTAGGAAGGAAAGAGCCATGTAGTTTGAACTATTACAGTTGTAACTTGGTTAAAGAGCAGGGTGAAGTTTGTTGAGTGTACCCTGTGGAGAATGTTGTGGTCGAAGGCTCTTCTCTTTTAGTTTCTTCTCCTTGACTCCTACCTTCCTTGGGCTGGGCTAGGCTGGGGGCCAGGTTGGACTTGCGACTTAACATTTCTCTTCCGCTTTCTTTTTTTTTTTTTTTTTCTTCCATTATGGGCATTGCTTCTAGGACAAGCCTTGATCTTGCATTGGATGTTCCTTCCTGTCAACTTCCAGCAGCAGGAGTCTTCTTTTCAGTGCTTGATGCTTCACGAAATAGACTCTGCCCATTGGCAGCAAATACCAGAGAGCTAGGAGACAGAGCTGGTTGCAGACCTTTCCTCTTCCAGCCTTTGGTTGCAATTGTTTTGCCCATGATTTGCTAGCTCTAGTTCCTTGGGCCACACAGGTATCCTGCCATCCAGCTCTTTTTATATGTGAGAGACATTCTGAACACTGTCCCTCTTTCTTTGCACAGAAGTATATACAGTGTGGCAGTTACCGTAATCTCCTCCCCCTTGCAAACAGCCCCTCTAGAATCTCGGACCTCTAGGACTCTCTGTCTTGCATGCTTGGGTGCAAGGCCAAGCACAATGAAGAGGAGAATAATTAGAGAAAGAGGAGGACATTGGTGGAGAACTGGGAGCAGGTAAGGTGAAAGGGCACCGGAGAAAAGAGATGCATGTAGGTTTTTTGGTTTCTGTGGGAAACAAGTTGACACACTTGGGCCTCATTTTGTATTAACAGAACAGAGAGTTGTAGATATAAGTAGCTAGATCGTGCAGCAACTGCCATGAAGTCTGTACACTGAAGAGAACAGTCTCACATCTAGTTTTCATTTTGTTTTATGTCATATTACCTTATTTATAGCATTCACTGGTATGTTTGTAGAACGCAGATGTTTTCAAATGCTCTGGTTTTGTCTACATGGTTATTTCCTTGTCCTATTTGTAAGGAATCCAACATTGTAAGACATATTGCATGTTTTTCTCTTGACGATTGTTTACCTTGAAGCGTCATGAACTAACTTGAGCTGTTGGATTTTGTGGAGAAACTTTAAAAAGGGTCTGTGAAAAAGGCATTGTGGTGAGTCGCATTATGCACCCGAGCGTAAGGAGCAGATATCTGCCACCAGCCCAGCTTGGCCTGGATTGCCTCTGTGTTAGTTCCCCTGGTTAGTGCTTTTCTCCCTAACCACTCTTGTGACTGTGATAATGTGAGTTAAGGGCTGAGTTGCTAGTGATTTATGTGTGAGGTAGGCTGGTTTGAGGGAGGAAATCTATGGACCTAGTCATTTTCCTTGGTGGTAAGCTTTCAGGGGTGCAAAGATCGATCTTCCTGGGGACTTTTCTGGTACCAGGAAGATATCGCATAGATGGGACCTCCAAAGACACACATTTAATTTTTAGGCCTGTTGTTCCTATTATGGGATGTGAGTTTCTTCACTGATGGGGATGCTGCTTATCTGAGAAGAAACTGTGAAAGGTGGTGTAGTATAGAGGTGTGGCTTAAGCTTTTAAGTTTTCTTCAAGGTTTTTCCCCTAAGCTTCATACTTCAGACGGCCTACTTACATGAGACTAGTATGTGATGTCAGGCTAACAACTTCCTAAATACCTGCAAGCCAGATCAGTGTCTCTTTTCTCTATATTCCCATGGAAATCAAGGGTCCCGCCGAATTTTCCATCGAAACAGTTGATTTGTGCTGTCTCTAGGAATTCTACAGGGCGTACCGTTGCTTCCTAACCGGTGTCATTTGGGAGATCGATCCCCCTCTGTACGTTCAAATGATTAATTTTGAGACTCTGCTCATGTGTGCAGTAAACCCTTTAATTCCCTAAGACCTTCCTTTCCTCCATCTCATACCCCATTAAGCCCGCTTCAGTTTATCTCCTGAATTTCTTTGGAATCTGTCAGCTCTCCCTCAACATCCTAATACTGAACTTGCCTGTCTGTTGCAATTAGGTCCTAACTAGTGTCCATATATCTTGTTTCCCTCCAATCCATTCTTCACACAAGAAACCTTCAAAGCAAGTTGGAACATTGCTCATAAACATCGCTCACAAACATTGTTTTGAGAATAGAAAACACACTGGTGGCCTTTAAGACTCTGCGTGCTCTAGAATCCTCTCTGCTTCTCTAGCCCCATCTTGTGCCACGTTTGCCCTCACTTTCTATGCTTCAGATACACTGAATTAACCTTAGTTCTCACTCATCTGACAGAAGTCAGTTGAGAAATTATTTTTCACTGTGATTCCTAGCATTAAGGAATTTGATGATCAGGTTTTGTATGAGGACTAAAACTAAACTGGGAAGTGGAAGAATTGCGTTTCAACTGTTTCAGTCAACACGCATGTATTAATGATACCTAAGTATTGAACACCGGGCTAGGTTTCATGAGGGATACAGAAGTTCTGGCCATCTCTGGTTTTGGGTATCCCTTATTTGTTGAGACCTTTGCGTTGTTTGGTTGCCTTTTGTCTGTTTTCCAGATGGGAAAACAGGAACAAGGGAAGTATAGGTTATTACTAGGTGGGGTTGAACAAGTGGAGCAGCAAACTGCAAAGCAGAAAGAAGAGGGACGTACTATAGAGGGATGTGATTTCCATTTTCAAGGCGCCTGCGTCCTGTGCAGGGAGACAGCCTAACATAAAATGTGCCTAACAAAAGATCTATTGACTTCTTACTAAAAATCTCCAGTTCATATAACCCAGGGGTTTATACCTTCTCCTTTAAAAGTTCTATTCCTGGGACTTCCCTGGTGGTCCAGTGGTGAAGACTCTGCGCTTCCAATGCAGCAGGCGTGGGTTCAATCCCTGGTTGGGGAGCTAAGATCCCACATGCTGCGCAGCCAAAGAAATTTTTTTCAAAAGTTATACTCCTGTGTTGTTGAATTTAGTGGTTTAGATTTTGTTTGAATGTTAAGAAGATTTCAGTTTATTTACCAGGAACAAACAAAACATAATGTAAAAATAGTTTCCCAGAAACGATTTCCATCGTTCTCTTCTTCCCTTTCTCCCGCAGACTGACTGGTGTTTCATCTTGACAAGTTCTCTGAAGTTCTCTGTCATTCCATAGGAAAGCGGTCTGGCTTGGAGGTTGCAATCCCAGGGAATTTTTCATCAGCGGGGAAGTCTCCATCACTACAGAGGAATCAAGGTTGAAGTCAGTCCCGGCTAAGTGAGATGCTCCCCCTAAACACCAACACAGCAGTCGTGTACCTTTCAAGGGGTTCAGGGGCAAGATGGGCAAGGCATTTCTACTAACTCTTCTTAAGGATCATGGACAGTGTGCCCTATGCTACGAGGTAAGCGGTGACTGTTGTAATTCTTACTGGTGATCATTTCATGTCACTGATCCTTGGCTCTCTTTGTATCTCATAGGACTGTTGTTAAGTCCAATACAAAATGAGTCTTCTTTTTAAAAAACTGAAATGTTTTACAAAGCCTAGCATTCTCATAGAGAGTCCTTTGAATTCTCCCCACTTTCCCGAGAGGCTAAGAACGCTTCACACCATGAACTAGGAGAGGGGGTAGAGCCCTTTCTGATGAAATATAGAAACAAAGACAGAGTCTTAGCCTGCTTGCTCTCTGGACAGGATCTCGGACCACAAGGTCTTAAATCCTGGTATAAATGACGGAAGTGAGGACAGTTCAACTGGCACTCTCATAACAAGAGTTCTGAAACACCTTCCAAAGAGACTGTAGCAGTAGACGAGGGAAGGGAGTGCTACAGTGTGGTAGTACAGGGGGAATGCTCGGCTACAGCAGTGAAAAATGTGGTACCTATTGGTGTGCTCTCGGGGTTCTTGTACATGTAGCATAGATGACCTTTACAGTGTCCCTCCCACCTTCCCACCTGCATTAGGTGTTCTGTTTTTTTGTTTGTTTGTTTGTTTTTAATTTACGTTTATTGATTGATTGATTGATTGAACTTATTTATTCTACGTATTTATTTTTTTGGCTGCACTGGGTCCTCATTGCTGTGCACGGGCTTTCTCTAGTTGCGGCTAGCGGGGTCTACTCTTGGTTGCGGTGTGCGGGCTTCTCATCGCGGTGGCCTCTCTTGTTGCGGAGCATGGGCTGTAGGCGCGTGGGCTTCGGTAGTTGCGGCTCACGGGCTCTGGAATGCAGGCTCAGTCGTTGTGGCACATGCGCTTAGTTGCTGCACGGCATGTGGGATCTTCGCAGACCGGGGCTCGAAGCCGTGTCCCCTGCATTGGCAGGCGCCACCAGGGAAGCCCTAGCTGTTCTTACATAGAGTCTAAAAACAGAGAGCACTGAGAGAAGGTAGTGGTTATTAAAGGCTCAGGATCTAAATTCTACCTGTCTCTACACCCCTTCCCAGCTGTCGATTTGACCCCGTTTGTGAATGCCGACCTCATTCTTCAACTTGCTCTGCCGTTTGTATACTCACCTTGAAAACTTGTTTCTGTGATGCGTTGAGCAGACACAGGGTGGCAGATTGCAGAGGTGGAAGCTGGTGGTCGGATATTTGCGGGCTGAATCTCCTTCAGTCCCATTCCCATTTCTGGTTGCGCAGAGGCCCTACTTCCTGTGTATGACGCGGAGCCATAGGATTGCGGGCAGGAGCCAAGTTCTCCATACAGTGAAGACCCCAGTGTGCCTTGGTTATAGTAATATACCTGGCTTCCTTCCTGGTAGGGAAGTGACAGGCGGCTATGCTCCTGATTTGGAATCTGAGATGGTGTTACCTAAGCAAGCCTGGCAGTAAGTGATGGATATAGAGGGACCATGTTATTGGCATCTGAAGTTTTATCATACTGGGCTGCCATAAACATGGAGGAAGCAGCTGGGTGCCGGTCAGTGAGTGCCAGAGTAAAGTCTCCGAGTGAAGAGGAATTCTTTTCAGTGCTTCCTGTGATGTCCCACTCAAGAACAGCTAGATAGGAAGGAGCTGAAGTGGAGATCTGGCTGTGGTCAGTAACTCCAGGTAACATAGTCGTGCTAGAATGTTGGTAAAGGTAGGCACTACCCATGAGTGTCTGGAAAGAGGTACCGGTAGCCGATGCCGAACTGACGGCAGGAGCAGGGACTCTGGAGAAGTTGCAGACGCTTCGTGTTAGGGAAGTTGCATTGCTACAACAGATTTTTCAGCAACAGAGCAATCCAGCCAAGTTTATATTTTAGAGAGAGAACATCTTCCATATGGAGGATCAGTTGAAATAGAAGAGATTGTTAGAATTGTAGGGTGGTAGTAATCCAGGCAGGAGATGACGAATGCCAGACACCACCTAGTCACAGACATAGCTTTTGCAGCGATCAGCTACATGTTGTTGTTTTTTATTTACTCTCTCATATAATTTTTTTTAAGTCCTGGACCACAAAATACTGTGGCATAGTTGGAAAAATCTGAGACTCGATTCTAGTCTTTTTTCTGTTTGCCTGCTGTGCAGCTTGGGCTTACGTCTCGAGCCTTACTTTTTCATTGTGAAATAAGAACAGTGCTACTTAACCCGAGAACTCCACAGGCACATAAACCCGTGGCGTGTGAGGAGCAGTGAAGGAGAGAAGGAATGGAAGTGCTTTGGGGGACCCCAAGAGCCCTTCAGAAACCGTTTGTTCTTTTTATTATTGAGCATTAAAAGTGAAGGCATTCCATTTGTTTCACTCAGAAACAAATTCTGTTCTTCTGATAGCCTGTTTTTTTTTTCCACTCCCTTTTTCTGTAGTCAGATCAGTTCCTGATGGGCATTCTCCAGTCCACACTATTGCATCTGATTGGAGGCTATGCAAAATTTCCCAGAGACAATGAATTTTGACTGTATAGTAGTTAATTCTTTATAGTACGTTCCTGCAAAAACACTCTTTTCTTCAGAGTTTTTCCTTTTCAGGATAGTGGTAGTGTTGTGGTAACTAATAAAGGCTACTCTTGAGAAAATTGTCTAACTTGTTTTTAGTGTATCTACTTCGCTTACTTAATTCCATATTCCCTGTTTTCTAGACAGACTTCTTGGTGTCCACTGTACCCATGGTTTCAACAGGACTGGCTACCTCATGTGCAGGTGAGTTGCCAACCCCAAGAGGCAGAGCATGTTTAAATTGTTCTGTTTACAATAGTAATGTAAGCTAATGTAAGCTGAATGCAAAAAATGCAGTCAGAGAAGTGTATGAAGTGGAAGGCAATTTTGCCCCCTACTCAGATGTTACCACCAGTAATAATTTAGCACATATTTTTTCAGACGTAAAAAATGCAGATATAAGCATATACAATGGTCCCTTGGTATCTGCAGGGGGATTGGTTTTAGGACTCCCCATGGATCCGAAAATCCTCGGATGCTCAAGTCCCGTATGTAAAATGGTGTAGTACAGTCGGGCTTCCATATCTGCAGGTTATGGAACCGTTGGATATACAGAACTGACTGTACATGTGATTTAATGGTATAGTGTTTTAGACATTCTGGTTTATAATTTAATATATGGAGGACATCTTCCTCTGACAATATTTGGAGACCTCATTCTTATTTATTTATTATTCTTTTTTTTCCTCCAAATTTGCTTTATGTAGTTGGATATAAATAAATGAGCACAAACTTAAGCAAGATACATGTAACAATTTAATAGAACCTGATACTCTAATTCTTTCAGTGTTTCTCCAACTCATCATGGGGCTCGTAAGAAAAGTAACCAACATGGATACTACTACAGTTGAATGTCAAATCTTTAAGTGCTTATGACATACTAAATCCTTGTATAATGCACTTATGAAGAACCCTTCAAGGGACTTGTGTTTTGTATGTAGCAAAAAGTGTTAAGAGTCAAATATTCAACTCAATATAAAATAATAAGAAACACTTCTGATTTGTTAGGTTGAGATTGCTTCTCCTTTTACTAATGAATGATTTTTTTAGCTGTAATATCACTGAGCTGAACAAATATGTCACCTTGGAGTACATAAGGAAAAATAAACACATGCTAAATGGGTAAAACATTACAACTACATCTTTACTAGACCATCTCTACTAACGCTTCAGAAGCTTAGAGATTCAGAGTGTTCTTACGTTATGTGCAAGAAAAATAGAAAGAGAGAAATTCCTTCTTTTTTGAGATCACAGCTGTGAAGTCGTGATTATACAGATTCTTCATTTGTGTGCGAAACATGAAACACATTTCTCTAAATTCTCCCTGCTTAGAATTGTCAGTCAACTAGCAGGACTTTCCTTCCAAGAAACAGAGACTGAGATGTGTTTTATATAACTTCAATAACCTCAGCACTACCGTAAGAAGACATGCAGTATCCTTTTGCTGTGCTTCAAGACAACAGGGAAGGAGGTCACAGGAAAGAATAAATCAAAATTGTTACAACTGAGAAACTTTTCTCAGTTTAACCATGGTGCCACTTTCATTTTTACATAAGCATGGTGGCATAAGTCAAGCTCCATACATCAGAATTCTTAATATTTAAAATTTACCTTGACTTTTAATTATCACCATGTTAACCACCAAAATAATTTGACGAAACTCATAAGAAAGGGTAATGTTAAACCCCACTTTACTAGAGTTAGTTTCTGGACACATTAGCTCATTTTTTTTATAGAAGAGGGACAGTGAATCTCAGTTTGCCTACAAGCTAGGAGATCACTTTGAATTCTGCATTTCTTAACTGCAAACAGATACAGCACTTGTAACAGGTTATAACTGGTTTTCAGCTGGTTTTCAAGCACAGAGCCAGCCCCAACAGTAATAGTACACTATTTAAAAAGACCTAAGGCAATGAATTCCATTTCCAGTGGAAAGAAAGAATCGTATGGTCTTGGACAAACAATTCTGATGGTTCACTTAACAGTCACTTAGTAGTTCTTCCTTGCTCATAGAACTTTATGACTTTTTTGAGGAGTGAAGCATTCAGCTTGAGTGGATAAATCCTTGTTAGGCTAAGACAATCATTCTCATATCCCTCTTTGCCATGAATTGTCTTATGAATGGTCATATCAGTCTGTTTTGGCAAATGAGTAATTAAGGGAAGGCTGTTATTGTGCTTATGAGAATGATATTTTTCTCTGACAAAAGATAAATAGGCATTAGGAAAATGACCATTTGGCTCTTTTTCTGCTTCCTCCTTGTTTTGTGAGAATATGATATTTGGTTTTACAGCAGCCATCTTGTGACCCTGAGATGATCATATGCCAATAATGACAAATGGTAGATTAGAAAGAACCAGCAAAGACAGAAAACAGCAACATCAGTAGTAACAACAATCACAGCAAAAGAACAATGGGACCTTAACTTGTAGAGTTCCTATAAAGTAAAAAATAAGTGCTCTATGTTTATTCTAAAACAAAAGAAGAACTATGCAAACCAGCTTAAAACTCCTTTTTTTGTGCCAGTGTTCTAAAATGTGGCTTTTAATAAAACCTTGACCCAAATGCCAGCAACTTCAGAAAAGAATTTGGGTAGGGGGAAGAAGAAAGTTATCTCACTTAGGAAAAACAACCACTATCTTTATCCTCATCTTTGACACACAATTGAAACATATATAGCTGCTGTAACACTTTACACAATTCCTATGTACTGGAGGAATAACAAGATCTAAATAACAATTATATTTTTCAACACGGGGTGAAGGCTTTACATAAAAATACCATCCTACTTTTTCCCCCTAAATTTCTAAAATATCACGTGCTTTTCCCCAACATCTGCAGCCGTTCAGGAATTTTTAGGAAACTTTCATGCATGATCTTAATTCCTAATCCCTGGCTCTTTGGGCTCAACGACAAAAGATCAAAACCACCAAAAATGATGGTTCACTTGAAGTCAGGTGAGAGACACTGGCTCAGTTAGTCTCGTAGGACAAAAGCAGTGCTGCATCAACTGTCTCCATGCAGGAGGGGCACGTGAAGGATCTCATCAGCCAGTCATCTGTACAGCCCAGGTGATCTGCATACACAGCAGAAATCAAATTGGGTTCTCATAAACAAAGTGCATCATACAGATCACACACTCCCCGATCTGTTTTTTAAATATTTGTTTTATTTTATTTATTCATTTATTTGGTTGCGCCGGGTCTTAATTGCAGTCGGTGGGCTCCTTAGTTGTGGCATGCAAACTCTTAGTTGCGGCATGGATGTGGGATCTAGTTCCCTGACCAGGGAACGAACCCGGGCCCCCTGCATTGGGAGTGTGGAGTCTTTAGCCGCTGCACCACCAGGGAAGTCCCCCGGATCCTTTTTTCTGATCCGTTTCTTCCAGGGTCATAAACTCCTTCAGGCTGATGCTGTATGAGGCCTATTCTTTGAGCTATCCTAATTTGCTCCTCTCAGCTGAGGTGCTAGGCGAGTCTGACTAGGTGTTGGATGAGAGACCAAAACTGGAACTTGATCCAGATATGGCAGCAGCAGCTCCTGATCCAGCTCCGTCCCCTTGCCAAAGCTAGCCCAGTCGGACTGAGACTTGTGAGGCAGGGAGATGTCATCCGAAGTGGGGGACTTAAGGCAGTTCCCCATCTTCCGGGACTTGAGTGTGTGATCTGTGTGCTGTTTTGACAGTCTCCCAACCTCATTCTTTTTTTTTTTTTTTTTTTTTTTTTAATTAATTAGTTTATTTATTTATTTATTTTTGAATTTTTAAAATTTATTTATTTTTTATACAGCAGGTTCTTATTAGTTATCTGTTTTATACATATTAGTGTATATATGTCAATCCCAATCTCCCAATTCATCTCACCACCACCGGCCCCCGCCCTGCCCCGCTTTCCCCCCTTGATGTCCATACGTTTGTTCTCTACATCTGTGTCTCTATTTCTGCCTTGCAAACCGGTTCTTCTGTACCACTTTTCTAGATTCCACATATATGCATTAATATATAATATTTGTTTTTCTCTTTCTGACTTACTTCACTCTGTATGACAGTCTCTAGGTCCATCCACGTCTCTACAAAGTTCCCAAGTTCGTTCTTTTTTATCGCTGAGTAATATTCCATTGTATATGCGTACCACATCTTCTTTGTCCGTGCATCTGTCGATGGGCGTTTAGGTTGCTTCCGTGACCTAGCTATTGCGAATAGTGCTGCAGTGAACATTGGGGTGCATATGTCTTTTTGAATTATGGTTTTCTCTGGGTATATGCCCAGTAGTGGGATTGCTGGGTCATATGGTAATTCTATTTTTAGTTTTTAAGGAACCTGCATACTGTTCTCCATAGTGGCTGTATCAGTTTACATTCCCACCAGCAGTGCAAGAGGGTTCCCTTTCCTCACATCCTCTCCAGCATTTGCTGTTTGTAGATTCTCTGATGATGCCCATTCTAAGCGGTGTGAGGTGATACCTCATTGTAGTTTTGATTTGCATTTCTTTAATAATTAGTGATGTTGAGCAGCTTTTCGTGTGCCTCTTGGCCATCTGTATGTCTTCTTTGGAGAAATGTCTATTTAGGTCTTCTGCCCATTTTTTGATTGGGTTGTTTGTGTTTTTAATAGTGAGCTGCATGACCTATTTATATATTTTGGAGATTAATCCTTTGTCTGTTGATTGGTTTATTTATTATTTTTTTAAGGCTGCATTGTTCCTTTGCTTACTGATGAACATGTACAAGTCAGAAGTTTTTGATATTATAAAACGTCAAAGTAATGAACATTCCTGTGTGAACATCTTTGAATATATATGCTTTGTCTCAGTTAACTTCACTCAGAATGGGACTTCTGCATCAAGGAGTTTATGCCCTTATGCTTTTTGTGGGTGTTGCTACACTGTACCAATGTATGGTTGTTCGTGCAGGAAATACTTATTGAGCATCTGTTATGTTTAAGCACTGTGCTGGGTGCTAGCAAAAAGACTTGAGAAATTTTGTGAGTGAGGAGACTTGACCTGCCCTTTGTGAATTCTAGCAGTCCAGAGAGGGAATAGATATTCAAGTATCACACTCTGCATGTAGAATTACAACTCTGACAAGTGCCAAGGAGAGGGACATGGTACCATGAGAGCATATTTTAGGGAGGATTTGATCTCATCATGGAGATTAGAGAAGGTTTAGGGATGTTTCAGCTGATATCTGAAGGATGAGTAGGTATTAACCCGATAGGGACGTTGGGGAGAGATTTCTGAGCATAAGGAATAGCAAAAGACCCTATAAGAGGAAAGCATATGCTGTGTTGGAGGAACTGGCCAGGAAGGTGGGGCCGTTGGGGGAGCATGTCATTATAATGGAGCTGCAAGTGTGGGTAGGAGCTCGATCGTGCAGGCTTATGTTTAAGGTTTCAGACTTGAAGAGTAATAGAAAACCATTGAACTTTTTTTGTTGAAGGTGAGTGTGTGGAACATACCCAGTTGCATTTTCAACCTATCGTTTTGCTACCGAGTGGAGAATACACTGCAGGGAGAAAGAGTGGAAGCGAGGAAACAAGTTAGGAGACTTGTGTAGAAATTGGGCATAATGGTGGCTTGGACCAGGGTATGGTGGTCATTTTGGTGGAAAGATGTGGACAGATTCTAGAGGTATGTAGGCAGTATCATTGTCAGCACTGGTGGTGGGTTGAGGATGAGGGTGAGGGAGAAATAGCTGTCAGTGATGGTGATGCCTAAGTTTCTGGCTCCTATGGTTGGTTAGATGGGGTTTTTTTAGATATGATGTTAATATTTGTCCTAATTTGTCTTTTGTTATTTGTTGGTTCTTGATGAATACTCTGTCATATTAAGTCTCCTGTTTTTAGTGTACAAAGCATTTTGACCGAAACTGACCCGTTGTATGTTATCAGATAACTTTTTAACATCTGCCAGTTTGGTCCTGTATTTTATTCTCTTTCATTTATTAATTAAATTGTTGTATTAATGTAAATAACTATATTAATAGATTTTCTAAAGTTGCGTTATCCTTGCATCCTTGGTCCTTGGAATAAAGCCTTTTTTTCTTTTTTTTTTTTTTGGCTGTGTTGGGTCTTTGTTTCTATGCGAGCGCTTTCCCTAGTTGCGGCAAGCGGGGGCCACTGTTCATCGCGGTGGGCGGGCCTCTCACTATCGCGGCCTCTCTTGTTGCAGAGCACAGGCTCCAGACGCGCAGGCTCAGTAGTTGTGGCTCACGGACCCAGTCGCTCCGGGGCATGTGCGATCTTCCCAGACCAGAGCTCGAATCCGTGTCCCGTGCATTGGCAGGCAGATTCTCAACACTGCGCCACCAGGGAAACTCCGGAATAAAGCCTTTTTGTAGTCATGGTATATATCATTCTTTAATAATTATTGATTAGATATGCTGATATTTTCTTAGGATTTTTCTATCTATATTTGTAAAGCACAATTGGACCCTTTTTTGTAAAAACTTGATTTTCTTTCCTTTTTATTTACAAATGACTCGAATTTTGTTGTTTTGTAGATATTTGATTGATGTAGAAGGCATGTGGCCAGATGATGCAATTGAATGTAAGTATAAGGGTTGTCACTACTTTTCCCTTGTTATAAAATTTGAAGGGAGAAATGTAAGGGAATTTCTCAAATTTTGGAAAAATAGAAAAGTCTGTAATTCATTTGTTCTGATATACGATAACCTTTTACCAAAAGTTTATAAAGGGATGTATCTGGAAATAGCAAGATATAATAGCCTGAATAATTAGTCAGTGGATTTCAGCATTTTTTTTCTTTTTTAAATTTATTTAATTAATTAATTTACTTTTGATATTATATCCACTGCCCCACCAAGGAAGTCCCTTTTTCTTCCTTCCTTCCTTCCTTCCTCCCTTCCTTCCTTCCTTCCTTTAAAGCTCCAAGTCATTTAAAATACATGACTTCTCACTAAAAATCTCCAGTTCATGTAACCAAGGGGTTTATAACTTCTCCTTTAAAAGTTATATTCCTGGGACTTCCCTGGTCGTCCAGTGGTGAAGACTCTGCGCTTCCAATGCAGCAGGCCTGGGTTCAGTCCCTAGTTGGGGAGCTAAGATCCCACGTGCTACGCAGCCAAAGAAATTTTTTTTAAAAGTTATATTCCTGTATTATTGAATTTAGTGGTTTAGTTTTTTTTTTAATGTTTAGAAGATTTCAGTTTCTTTACCAGGAACAAACAAAACGTAATGTAAAACTAGTTTTCCAGAAACGATTTCCATCATTCTCTTCTTCCCTTTCTCCTGCAGACTGGTGTTTTATCTTTACAAGTTCTCCATCATTCCATAAGAAAGCTGCTCGTCTTCTGGTTTCATAAGAGATGGTGAACAGTGGTAAAATATCGAGTTGACCGAAATTTCTAGAGTACACTTCAGGGAGCGAATGATGGGGTGGAATGTTGGGGCAGAGTGAGAGATACAGATTCTGGTGAGACTGAGAGTCATGCACAAAAATTACTGGGCTGTGGTGAAGGGAGAACAAAACTAAATCAGGTTCCTGCTGGTGGACAGGAAGCCAAAATGAAGAAGAATGGTGCGTAGCTGGGCAGTGTAATTAGGCCCCTAAGTGCTGTGTCTTCTGATAGTAATTATGAACAGAAACCAAATAATAGTTACTAATAACATGGAGGTGACCAATCCTTGAGAGCTGAGGCAGAGAGAAGGAAAGATGGCATTATGCCTTGTCTCTGGTTCCTTGAGTTTCCCAGGCTGGTTTGTGACCAATCTTGGGTGAAATCATAACTAAGTCATTTCTGCTAAGGTGATCAGCTTTCGTGGGGTCCTTTCTCTGCACTCTGTCCAATGATAAAGCCCACTGGTTTATGCCTCCTGGAAAACAGTTATTCCAAAGCAGTATAAGTGAAGCATTGATGAAACAGCCATGAAGAACATGTTTCCACATGGCCTCGCACCACCTTTTCAAAGTGCTGTAAAACTTTTTTCACCCAAAAATCAGTAACAGAAAAGGATTGGGATCAAATCCCGTACAGAGGTAGTGTAAGAAAAAAGAGAATAAGGAGCAGAATAGCATGTCTTCAGACAATAAAATCAAGTTGGAAAAGACAGGTCCACAAAACAGATCAAAACTGTAACCTATTATTTCAAAGTAGGCTAAAAGACGTTAGGAAAAACAATGCGAAAGATGAAAGAACATGGATCGAGGAGGGAATGGGAAGTTATTGTTTAGTGGCTATAGAGTCTCTGTTTGGGATGGTGAAAAAGTTCTGGAAATGGTAAATGCTGATAAATGCCACCTATGGGTGTTTGGTTTTAGTTGATCTTCTTCCATGAAAGGGTTTGGAGAGATTCAGAAACTATGCTGCTGCCTCCATCTTTCTGATGTCCTGCTCAATCTTTTGACATAATTATTTTGAATTTGCACAGTGGTGATGGTTGCACAGCATTGTGAATGTATTTAATGTCACTGAATTGTATACTTGAAAATGGTTGAAATAATAAATTTTGTTTTATGTATATTTTACCATAATAAAAAAAAGATGAAAGAACAGCATAAACCAGAATTAGGTAAGATGATAGAACTCAAGACAGAATTCAAAATAAAAGAAAAAAGTTTCAGAAGTGAGGACTAAATTTAAAATAATACAAGAGTGGGGACTTCCCTGGTTGTCCAGTGGTTAAGAATCCACCTTGCAATGCAGGGGATGCAGGTTCGGTCCCTGGTTGGGGAACTGAGATCCCACATGCTGCAGGGCAACTAAGCCCGCACGCCGCAACTACTGAGCCCACGTGCTCTGGAGCCCACGCGCCACAACTGGAGAGCCCACGAGCCGCAAGGAAGAGCCCACGCACTGCAACAAAGAGCCCACGTGCTGCAACTAATACCCGACACCTCCAAAAATAAATAAGTTAATTAATTAAATAAATTAAATAAAATAATACGAGTGAATGAACATAATGGATAATGCCTTAAGAGAAACAAACAAGAAGAGGAAAAAATTTTTTTAAATCTAAAAGAAGATAAAAAGAATTTTAGAGAAATGGCAAACATAACAGATAGGCAAAAAAGAGTCAGGACAGCTCTGAAAAGAGTAAATACGTATAAGGGGCTTTCCTGGTGGTGCAGTGGTTAAGAACCCTCCTGCCAATGCAGGGGATATGGGTTCGATCCCTGGCCCAGGAAGATCCCACATGCCGTGGAGAAGCTAAGCCCGTGAGACACAACTACTGAGCCTGTGTGCCACAACTACTGAAGCCCACGCGCCTAGAGCCCGTGCTCGGCAACACGAGGAGCCACCGCAATGAGAAGCCCGCTTGCCGCAACTAGAGAAAGCCTGCGCACAGCAACAAAGACCCAAAGCAGCCAAAAATAAATAAATAAATACATTTATATATATATATATATATATATATATATATGTATAAGAATCTGTTATACCATAAAAGTGACATTTCAAATCAGTGGGACAGATTAGTCAGTAAATTGTGATACATAAATGTTGGGGTATAAATATTTCTCTGGAAGGATCCACAGCACGGCCAAAGCAGATGTCTCTGAGGAGGGAAATGTGTGGCTGGGGAACGTGGGGAAAAGGGTCACTTTTCATTGAATACCCTTGTGTACCTTTTCTAGTGTTCTGTCATGTGAATCTATTACCTGTGAAGTTTGCCTGAGTTCAAACCCCAGTTCCCCCAATTGCTAGCTCTTAATCTTGGGCAAACTCTTCACACTCTCCAAGCCTCTTTATCTGTGAAGTAAGGTCAGTAACTTAGCCTGGTGCTGCCTGGCACAGAATAAACTCTCAAAAAATGGACATTATTAGTGAAAAAAGCCCAAATGCCCATCAGTGGATGAATGGATTTTTAAAATGTGGTGTATATGTGAAATATTATACAGCCATAAAAAGGAATGAAGTACTAACACATGTTACAACATGGACGAACTTGAAAACATTATGCTAAGTGAAAGAAGCCAGAGACAGCGGTCACATTTGTATTATTTCATGAAATGTCCAGAAAAGGCAAAAACCATAGCGACAGAAAGCAAATTAATGGTTGCCAGGACTGAAGGAAGAGGGGATGAAGAGTGCCTGCTGATGCTTAAGGGGGCTTCTTTTTGGGGTGATGAAAACGTGATGGGTTAGATGCCGGTGATGGTTGCATAGGCTTGTGGATGTACTAAATGACACTGAATTTGCAGTTTCAGAAGGTGAATTTTATGGCATGTGAATGACATCTCAAAAAAATAATTTTGAAAATGAAAATTGCCCGTTTTCCCATAGTCACTATCCACTGTCTCCATCTCTCCCTTCTCCCCACTGCATTCCTTTTCACGCCCACCCCTGCCGCTCTCTCCCATCGTCACTCCCTCGAGCTGCCCCACGAGGCCTCCCAGGGAGCCTCTGAACCCCTGGGCGCCTGCGTCCTGTGGCTGTTGGAGCTGCTGCCCAGTGCGCATGCCCCCACCACTCTCACCCGTGAGAGTGGACGCTTCCGTCGGATTTTTTCTCATGCGTTTCAGTTGATGGTGATGTTTACAAAAGGCGGCACGTGCCCTGCTCAATGGAGGAAGCCCCTCAAGTTAATATTTAGGCGCGTGCAGAAGTTTGATCTCGTCCACCAGTAACCTCAGGATGCTGTGCTCTGAAAGCCAGGTTGGCCGCCTACGGGCATCTGCAAATACAGAGGACTTCAGAGGCATTTGGGCCTCAAGTTGAGTCCTTGTACCTCCACATGGGATGTGACCTCAGCCCTTTGCTGCACCTCTGTAAGTGAAGTGGCACAGGAATACCGGCCTTGCCCGTCGTTGCCAAGGTTAACTGAATAGTGCATTCGCTCCCCTCGTGCTTAGGTGTTGAGTACATCGTGATTTACATACCAGGCCCTATTCGTGGGCCTCCTGATGCAGCAGTTCCCTTGGCTCTGCCCCTGTCGTCAGCTGCCCCTAGGATAACTCTGAGCCCTAGCCACTTCTCTGGTAGATTTCCCTATTCCCCCACTATAATCACACCTGAATAGGGCAACTCAAACCTTTCAGAGATGTGTCGTGAACCTCTTGTTTTCTGAAATACCTATCTGGTGGTTGTGAGACTTAAGGCCAACCTCCCCGAGAGACTTTGTTTCTATTTCTCCTAGTAAACCTAGACTCATCTCCTGTCACCTTCAACTCTACTCCAATTGTGTTCTTTCAACCCAGACCTCTGACCCTGCTTTTTACTTCTGCCATTTCATCCTCACTCCTGCTTCCTTTCCTAAATCCATACATCTCTTTTGGCCTTCCTAGACCTGGGCCAAGTTCCTTCCTCTTTCCTCAGTTTTTACCCCTTTCCTTCATTCTCCCATCCAACTTTCAGGCCTTCCTTTCTCACGCCCCAGTTAGCAGCATCTCAAAATTCGAAAGGTTTATTACTCATCTATTAATGGTATTCCATTCACTTATTCAGTTCTATACCTATCTTACCTATGTATGGAAGAACCGCTGGTAGCCAAAGTGGCACCAAGAATCCTAGCAGCTGTCACCTGACGTATCCGTAGTAGTCAGCAATTTCCATTTCTTTGTCCCTCTGGGTGAAAAATTGCAGCTTCCCCGAAGAGGTGTATCTGGCAGCATTCTCCCGTTGTTGAGCCCGCCTCTTCATGGCCTCTCGCTCTGGCCTCTGCTCTTGTTCGATGGGCTTTGACATGACTGGCTCAGGCACATTGGGTTCCCTCCATGGAATTCGTTGCTTGCTGAAGTCTTGGCATAGAAGTTGGGTTTGGAGCTTGGGTGGGGACTGGCGCTTAGTCACAGCAGGGGGAACAGGCTCGCGCTGGAGAGAAGCGCCAGATGAAGTTTTGTAGGGTGCAGGCCTAGGAGCAGCAGACTGAGGGGACACTAGGCTGGGTATGGTTGGTCCAAGCCGGTTGGGTTGGGTTGGTCACAGTTGGCTGAGCTGGTTTGGCAGGACCTGGCAGAGAGGCAGGAGCTGGCTGGGATGAATTGACTGCAGCAGGTTGAGCTGAGTCAGTAGAACCAGGCTGGGCACGGTAAGCCACAGCAGGCCGATGTGAGGCCAGAGACTGTGGCCTCTGAGGAGCGGGTCGAGCTTGAGGCTTGTCCCAGGCAGAAAAAGGCAGAGGTATCAACTTGACCGTCTCAGGAGGAGGCAGCTCATACTGGAATGGAGATGGACACTCTGTTTCAGCACTGCTGTCTGGTTTCTGGGCTTCGACTTGAGTTTTCTCAGCACTCTTACCCTCACGTGGGGTATGCCGCCATGGCTGGATAGCTGGGGGTGGCTGGGGGTCTTTGGGGTTGCTTGAATTTCCCAAGACCCGACAGGAAGAGAGCCCAGTTTTCTTATCATCCTTCTTCCCCAGCGCATGAAGAACCTTCACAGACTCCAGCATGCGCACGCCAAGGGAGGTTCGAGGCTTTTGAAAGCTCAGTTTGGTGTTTCTTTCGCTTCGTCTCGGGAATAGTTGGCTTGTCTTCTGCCTTGACTTTGTTCCCTGACTGCTTGTTCTCTTCAGCCTTGTTTCTTCCTCTGGTCCTTTTGGTCTTTTCCTGCCCATGGCTCTCAGTTTTGCTGATCTTTCTGGATGCAGCTTTCTGAGGTTTGCCTTTAGAGTGCTTGGCCGTGTTCACAGGAGCCCTGTCACTGACTGCAGCGTTGCATATAACCACTTCTCCCCCTAACAGGCACTCTGGATTCTTTGGCTGGATTTTGGCCTTGGGAGCACCACTGATAGGCTCAGAGGCTTTCTGTTTGTTCTTCCTGGGTTGATCAGAGGGAACCTTTATGACACTTGGCTTTTCCTGCACCTGATTCACCTTAAAGGCTCTGGTATCTTTGGCTTTGATCCCGTTGGAACCTTGGGATTGATCAAGATCTTTCCAAGAACTAAAGAGCTGGGGAAGGTGAATATCCTCCGCCAGTGTAGTAATGTCTGCAAAACCACTGCTAGATTCGATCCCATTTTCAAGCGTCCCTAGGTCCTCACGACTCAGGCTGTTCTTTCCCAGATCAGCATTTTCAGATCCAGGCTGCTTCTCTTGGCCGAGGGGATCGGTGTAGGCCAGCGGCTGGTGAATATCAGGGATTTCTAAAGGGAGTAGTGGAGGATCTTGGTTTTCTTTTGGGATGTGTTAGGCATCCAGAATCTTTGAAAGCTTGGTTTTAATATCATCCACGTTCTTACTCTCTATTTGTCCCTGGCTTGGAGCTGGAGACAGGGCCAGGAGACGACTGGCACTCTGGGCTGGAGCTGTCACTGAAATGTCCCCAAGTTCAGGTGTTGGGTTACTCTTAAGTATCTGAATATTTCTGCTACTTCAGGGCTTGGGGAGTTCTTGAGTTTGTGTCACACAAAATGTCTGGCTTGGAGGTTGCAATCCCAGGGAATTTTTCATCACCTGGGAAGTCTCCATCACTACAAAGAAATCAAGGTAAAAGTCAGTCCCTGGTAAGTGAGATGCTCCCGCTAAACTCCAACACAGCAATCATGTACCGTTCAAGGTACATGATTGCTGTGTTGGTGTTTACGGGCAGGATGGGCGAGGCATTTCTAGTAACTCTTCTTAAGGATCATGGACAATGCCCTATGCTACGAGATAAGCGGTGACTGTTGTAATTCTTACTGGTGATCATTTCATGTCACTGATTCTTGGCTTTCTTTGTATTTCATAGGATTGTTATAAGTCCAATACAAAATGAGTCTTATTTTTAAAAAACTGAAGTGTTTTACAAAGCCTAGCATTCTCATGTAGAGTCCTTCCAATTCTCCCCACTTTCCTGAGAGGCTAAGAACACTTCACACCATGAACTAAGAGAGGGAGTAGAGCCCTTTCTGATGAAATATAGAAACAAAGACAGAGTCTTAGCCTGCTTGCTCTGGACAGGATCTCGGACCACAAGGTCTTATATCCTGGTATAAATGAAGGAAGTGAGGACAGTTCAACTGGCACTCTCATAACAAGAGTTCTGAAACACCTTCCAAAGAGACTATAGCAGTAGATCAGGGAAGGGAGTGCTACAGTGTGGTAGTACAGGAGGAATGCTCGGCTACAGCAGTGAAAAATGTGGTACCTATTGGTGTGCTCTCGGGGTTCTTGTACATGTAGCATAGATGACCTTTACAGTGTCCCTCCCACCTTCCCACCTGCATTAGGTGTACTGTTTTTTTTTTTTAATTTGTTTATTTTTTGAACTTATTTATTTTATGTATTAGTTTTTTTGGCTGCACTGGGTCTTCATTGCTGTGCACGGGCTTTCTCTAGTTGCGGCTAGCGGGGGCTACTCTTGGTTGCGGTGTGCGGGTGTCTCATTGCGGTGGCTTCTCTTGTTGCGGAGTATGGGCTCTAGGCGCGTGGGCTTCAGTAGTTGTGGCTCACGGGCTCTAGAATGCAGGCTCCGTAGCTGTGGCACATGCGCTTAGTTGCTGCACGGCATGTGGGATCTTCCCTGACTAGGCCTCGAACCCGTGTCCCCTGCCTTGGCAGGCCGATTCTTAACCACGGCGCCACCAGGGAAGCCCTAGGTGTTCTTATATAGAGTCTAAAAACAGAGAGCACTGAGCGAATGTAGTGCTTATTAAAGGCTCAGGATCTACATTCTACCTGTCTGTACACCCCTTCCCAGCTGTAGATGTGACCCCATTTTTGAATGCTGACCTCATTCTTCAACTTTCTTGCTGTTTGTGGGGCTTGCCCTTTGGCATTTTCTTAAAAGCTAAACATAAACTTACCATATGACCCAGCAATTCCAATCCTACGTATATATGCAAAAGAAATGAAAACATATGTCCACAGAAAAACTTTTACAAAAATGTTCATAGCAGCATGATTCACGTTATCCGAAAAAGAAAAAAAATGAAACAATCCAAATGTCCAACAACTGGCAACGGGATAAACAAAATGTGGTAGAGCTATACAATGGAATACTAACCAGCAATAAAAAGGAGTACTGGTACACACTATAACAAGGATGAATCTTGAAAACATCATGCTAAGAAGCTAGATGCAAAGACTAGATATTATATAATTCTATTTACGTGAAATGTGCAGAAAAGGAAAAAGGCAGATTGGAGGTTGTCTGGGGCTGGGAATGTGGATTGATTGCAAACAGGTATAAGGGACTTTTCTGGGTAACAGAAGTGTTCTAAAACTGGATTGTGGTGATGATTGCACAGCTCTGTAAATTTACTAAAAATAATTGAATTGTATACTTAAAATGGATGTATTTTATGGTATGTAAATTAAACTTCTATAAAGTGTTTTAAAAATCTCTGTAAAGATATGCAAGAACAAGTCACACTGAGTAGCTCTGGAAAAGAAAGATGGGTGCCTGGGAAACGGGAGAGGGAAGACACTTTATCAAATACTCCTTTATATATTTTTAATTTTGTACCATGTATTATCAGTTTAAGAAATGAGAATAAACAAAACAAAAACTTACAAGGAAGAGTGTGGCAATAAAGGTTTAATGGCTTTGGTGAGTTCAATAGGAGTAAAACATATGTAAGGCCATAGAAATGTTCTAGCTTACAGAAAGGAAGATGATAGATCCTCTGTCACCATCTGAAGCACAACATGCTTAGTTCAAAGGGACATGCTTAAAAACAGGATGTCAACAAATAGACCCAGAAGCTGTCAACTTAGGAAAGGGGAGTAGAAAGGATGACCTGTGAGAAATGGTTCAAAGAGTGAAGACCTGAGGGGAAATACTTCAGGGAAGGAAGTGGGGACCTGAGAGGTAGAAGATTAGGTCTCTTTTGTGCCTTCAGAGAGCAGAACTGGAAGCAGAGCCAGGAAATCTAGTACAGGCAGATTTTGGATCTTTTTAAGTTTTAAAACCTTTGCCAGCTGGAGCCTTAGACAAATGAAACAAGTTGCCAATGAGCGGCAAGTGAGTGGTGGAGCTGTTGAAGCAGAGGCTGGAGCACCCTGTGGAGCAGAGGCCGCGGGAGTGTTGACGGTCCCTTCCGAGAACGAGTCTGAGAACCTCTGGCACTTCCAGAGGACATGGTATGCACCGCTGGGTGTAAAGCACACACGTTTACATCGGATTAAATGAGGAGCCTTGGTGTGTGTGTTTCTGCTTCTAGTTTCAATCTTTCTGATTAAGTTCATTCCTGCCTATAAAACGGTAAACATTTGAAAATAGAAAATAGTCTAAAAATAAATTCTTTCTCAACAAAATGTATCTAGTTAGCCCTCTAGGATGGTGAAAATCAAAAGGACAGACGACAACAAGTGTTTTCAAGGATGTGGAGAAATGGGAACCTTCACACATTGCTGCTAGGAATGCAAAATGGTAACAATACTTTGCGTAACAGTCTGGTAGTTCCTCAAATGGTTAAATATAGAGTTAACCGTATTATCCAGAGTATATCCATTCGTCGGCATATGCCCAAAAGAAATGTAAAATACGTCCACACAAAAACTTGTACATGGATGTTCACAGCAGCTTTGTTAATAGTAGCCAAGCAGTGGAAGAAATGCAAATGTCCAGTAACTGATGAATAGATAAGTGAAATATGAGCATTCATACAGTGGAATATGATTTGGTCATAAAAAGGAATGAATACATGCTACAATGTAGATGAACTCTGAAAATATTAAGTGAAAGAAGCCAGTCACAAAAGATCACATGTTGTATGATTCCATTTACATGAAATGTCCAGAATAATGAAATCTATAGAGACAGAAAGCAGATTAGTAACCACAGCCGGGGCAGGGGCTGGGGCAGCGGTGGGAGATTGGGAGAAATGAGTGACTGCTAATGTACATAGTGTGCTTATGGTACGTGTTGAAAATGTCTTAAAATTAAATTGGGGTGATGGTTGCACAACTCGGTGAATACACTAAAACACACTTAACTGTACGCTTTAAATAGGTGACTTTTATGGTATGTTAAGGATCTCAAGAAAGCTATAACAATGTGTTTATTCATGTACGCAAACTGAAATACATGTCGATTATGAAGCCTTATTTGGAGAAAAAAGCTTCTCGGGCTCTCAGTTCTTACATCTTCTGTTACTGAATCAGGGGTACAAGAACAATGGAAGGTGACCAACAGCGTCATTTCCATTTAACAGTGGACAGTCCGAACAAAAATGTGGGCGCTGGGTATTGTACGTTTGGTGCAGCGCTACACACACTACGGCTAGCGCTAAGTGCAAACCGTCAGAACCGTGCCGTCACGCTAATTTGGCCTCCACAGATTGAATCAGTAACCACAATTCACAGGTCTGCACTGTGTGTGACAATTTGTGCTGAGGACCCACCATGGGCTAGAACATAGAATTGTTGCTGAATTCATTTACAGATGCTGTCGGTAAACCACAACAATCCACTTTCCTTAGTCCGTGGGAGAGTCTCAGGCATTTCCTCTAATGATCTCATCATCCCTGAGCGCCTGGATGTGAATCAACCCACTCTGTTCTCTGCAACTGGGCTTACACATAAAGATTGAAGTGACTACAAGTCAACTCACATTATCAGCTACCATGATTTAAGCTTTCTGTTGCAGAGCGTCTTGAAAGGAGATACACACTGGCTGGCTTCTTCTGTTATAATTTCTATTATTGTGAGAGTAAACTCACCTGTTAATGCCTTATTACAACTGGGGGAAAAGTAACTGCCACCATCTCAGAGATGTTTCAGGCTTTTTGTAGTACTTTTTAGTTTAATTAAAATCTAGGTGAAATTCATTCCCGTGTTCATTGATCAGACAAACCATCATAGAGACCCGGGGGGGGGGGGGGAGAAAGCTTTTCAATTAAATAATGACTTCTTAGATGGAAACTGAACTTAGGAAAACATCTCTAATATAGGAAAAAGGCTGTATTTTCTTACATCACCGTATACAGCTATTCTTCATGTATGAAGATTGTTATTGCCGACCTGCTGCCAGCAAGGTGCCTGCCGAAAGATGCTTTTCTTTCAGAAAAATGGGTTTATGCTAATTTACTTATAACCACTAAAGTTTAGGACCAGAGATACACATTGATAAGACAGAGTCAAAATTAGAAATACAGTCGATGGCACCAAAAGACAGTCTTTTCTTGTGAAAAGTTTTTAGCTATGCACAGTTCAAACTGGCAACTGGCGTTTCAGTACCAAAACTTACTAGCTTGTCTGCCCCCAAAATAACATTTTGACGTAGATTTAATTCTGAAAGGCAAGATTAGAACTTCTAAAAGCAGGAACTAAGGTGATAACTGTCTATTAGTCACCATCAGAAAATCAGAACTGGTCAATTATTTCTGCAAGTGTGGTAGATGATAACTCTAATATATCCTCCCCCTCAAATCAAAAATGCATTGCGCCTGCAGAATGGTCCTCAGAAAATTTCTTTTCATACATGAATGAGTAAAGATTGCAGAGACATAACGAATCTGAATAATGCCAAAATTCAAAGTATGGCCATGAGACTGTAGAGTTAAAATGTAATGGAAGTACTTGTCATTAGAACCGAGGTCAAGAAACTAACAGGATGGTAAGGTTCCCAGATAGTGGCTGGGTTTGGGGTAGAAAAGAAAGAAAATCAAGAGCTAAAGTCCTCAATTAATATACAGGAAAAACTGGAAGGTTAGCAAATGATCATTAAAATCTTGTAGAGGGTGGTAGAGCTAGATGACTTAAGTCCCAAAGGATTTTCTATCAGGTTTGAAAAATTATGGTCTGGAAGTGACCCTCTCACTCTCTTTTCTTCTCTGCATTCTCTGAAATCTTTCCTCTTAGCTTTAGTATTTGTGAGGATTATGATCACCTTTTTTACATGGATGGCTCTAAAATCTTTATTCCACTCATGACATACTCATGAGGTCATACGTAGCTATGTTTTTAGATATTTTCACTTGGATGTTTTGATCTAACTTCAACTTTAATCAATACAACTCCTTCATATTTCAGTCAGAATTAGTTTCCTCTTCCAATCTCTCCATTTTGATAAGGTGTTTGCATAGTATTTTAGTTGCTTTGGGTAGAAATTTCCAAAGAACCACGGCTATTAATTACCAAGTCCAAGTGACGAGAGTCCAGCTTAGTTTCTTCTCATAAATTAATTTATGAGTATCACTTTCTTACTTAAAAATCTCTACTGACAATTAGCTAAACATTTGGCAATAAAATTATATCTAGACACACAAAATAAATTCCATGTGGATTAAGTGTTTAAATGCATTGCCCTCCACCCTAAATAAGTATTAAAAAAAAAAAAAAAGGAGAATACTTTTTTATAATCTTGTGGTTGGGGACATCTTTCTTAGCATGGAAAAAAGAAAGAAGTTGAGTACACAGCAATGCTATTACACTATTAATGCAATATAAATAATGCTCAAGAATTAATAAGAAAAATTCTTCAGAGAAAAATGGGCATGTAAATTATATCCTTCAGAGGATATAAGCAGCTAATTCTCAAAACAGGAAATGTAAAGAGCAATCTCTGAAACCTAATATTTAAAAAATGCAACTTAAAGCAATGAGTTTTTTCACACATTAGATTAGCAAATATTTAAAAGACTGATACTACCCATAGTTGGCAAAGGAATGAAGAAACACATCCTCTCATACTTTTGGTGGGCACATATATTTGTACAAAATTCCTGGAGGGCACATAGTTAGAGGTGGGGAGGTCTACAGATTACTGACAGTCTTTTAAATTTCTATTATTAATGATCTACTTAGGATTTAAAACTTCTTGGTCAATTCTGTTCATTTATATTTTCTTAGAAAATCACCCATCTAATTTAGGTTTTAAAATATATCAGCCTAGGGCTTCCCTGGTGGCGCAGTGGTTGAGAATCTGCCTGCCAATGCAGGGGACACGGGTTCGAGCCCTGGTCTGGGAGGATCCCACATGCCGCAGAGCAACTAGGCCCGTGAGCCACAACTACTGAGCCTGCGCGTCTGGAGCCTGTGCCCCGCAACAAGAGAGGCCGCGACAGTGAAAAGCCCGCGCACTGCGACGAAGAGTGGCCCCCGCTTGCCCCAACTAGAGAAAGCCCTCGCGTAGAAACGAAGACCCAACACAGCCAAAAAAAATAAAATAAATAAATAAATAAAATCCAGCCATTCATATTTAAAAAAAAAAAAAAAGGAAAAAAAAATATATATCAGCCTAAAGTTGCATACAGTAATCTTTTTTAAAAAAACACTTCTTTGACTGTGGTTATACCCTTCCATACTATTAGTGTTGATCCTTTTCCTCATGGTCAGAATAACCAGAGATTTGGTCTGTTTTTTTTTTTCAAAGAACCAGATCTTGGTTAAATCGATCAATTCTGGGGACTCATTTATAGAATGCTTATTTCAATTATTTCCTAGTTGAGTTTGTTGAACTAAAATATCATTGAAGGCTATACATTTTCCTCTCAATATAGATTTAGTCACATCCCGTAAGTTTTGGATATGTGCTTTTACTGTCATTAATGAAAAAAATTCTATAATCTCAATTTTTAGTTGTCCTATAGCCCAGAAGTTTAGAATGTTTTAAAATGTTTATTTAAGGAAAAAGTTATAGTTGTTAAATTCCAACCTTATTGTACTGTGGTTAGAGAATATAAGCTTAGTTAGAAATGTTCTACTTTGCGGATTTATCAACATTTTGCCTAAATGTACAGTTAATTTTTGTAAATACTCCGTGGGCATTTGGAACAACTGTGGATGCTGTGTTTTGGGAATAAAGTTTTCTATAGATACTTTAAATCAAACTTCTTAATATTGCTATTCAAATCTTCCATATCTTTTATCTGTTATATGTCAAAATCTGATAAAAACAATGAAAATATCCCATTCTTGTACTTTTGTCACGTTGTATATTGTAATTATGTCTGGATGAACATATGAATGCACTCTGGTTGAAAGCACAGCAGTAATTTTGGAAGTGTCTGAAAGACTCTTTCTTCCCTTGGAAATTACAGAGTGGAGATAGGGTAGATTCTCAAGACAAGTAACATTTAATTAAAAATGACCCAAAAACCCTACCTTTCCATGGTATGGAAACTTGTATTTCTAATCCGGAAAAACTATAAATTATTGGCAGAAAGGTGGAAGTATAGGAATTTTCATGCATTGCAGGGAGGAATATAGACTGGAAATTAATTTGGTACTAATGTAGAAAATTAAGTATACATATAGCTTATGATCCAAGATTTCCACTTGTGGGTCTGTGCAACAAAGGTAGTCTCACAAGGTCCATAAGGCAATGTGGACAAGGATGTGCACTGCTGGTGTTTTGCCTTGTTGGGAATTGACGGCGACCTGGGTGTCCATTACAGGGAAAGTGCATAGGTAAATTGGTAGATGCACTCCATGGAGTACTATGCAGTGATCAGAAACCTGAATTAGATGTATGTATAGCAATGTGATGAATCTTAAAAATACAAGCTTAGTGAAAATAACAAAAATAATGACATACCTTTTATATAAGTTGAAAATACATGACAACACAGAATACATATTTTGTAAGAACTCTTGTAAGCCAAAAGATATTTACATAACATGGCCAGTTCCGATGGGAGGACAGGAATGAGGATGGGATCTGGGAATGAAATTTTAAAAAGAGAGGCCATGAACCTAGGAGTATACTTAACTCAACTCTTGGCAGCTGAAGTTAAAAAAAATTTTTTAACTTTATCTTGGCATAGAAACTGCGTACTAATTCTATGCTTTCGCTCTGCTTCTAGAAGGATTTGTTATGACTAGATTGGAGGTTCAAATAGGTACTTTAGGCAGAAACTAGAACACAATGAAAACTTGAGAATTCTCTCTTCCAGCTCATAACTAACGTTTTATGTTTGATCAGTCTGGCTGAGGTCACTTTTTAATTAATGTCACAAAGAAATTTTTATGGTTTCATATTAGAAAAGATGTGCTGCTTGTTTAAAAAAATACATGAAAAATTAAAAAGAAAAAATGTATAATCCCATAATCTTAAAATAATCTGCTAATATTTAATTTTGATCCAGTCATATAAATACATGTAAATATTATATCTTGCTTTTTACCTCTTAGCATATAATGAAATTTATCCTTGGGTTCCAAGATACTGCTTTGGACTGTTGTTTCTCTCCATATATGTGTGATTGTGAAGAGTGATACGAAATTAGCCTGTTTTATAAAAATGTAAGAAACACTGGTAAACATTTAATTAAATATTACTAAAGCTCTCATTTTATTCTCTCATGGAGGTCTCTTTGTTTGGTAGTTAGTTTGTGTTGTTCATTTGCCCCACTGCTGAAAACGTGGGCAACTGGAAATAATGAGAGGTCAAAAATACAGAGAAATTATTCATCTTCAGCTTTTTCTCCGTAAACAAAAACTGATAAATATGGCTTCTTTTGTACTGACAGTAGTAAACTATCCCTTTTCTTTGATCCCAGTATACACCCAGACATTGAGAGAAAAAGATGGGAAAGGGAGGGGGGGAAAGAAAGAAAAAACAGGGAGAGAGAGAAAGAGCACAGAGACAAACACAAGCAAGAACATGAGAGAAGGAGAGGAGAAAAGGAGTAAGCAGAAGAACAAGAGAGATACACAGCAGAGACAGTGAGACAAGAGACAGCATGGGGTGGGGTGGAGGAGAGCACAAGTGCACAGAATGCGGGTGCACAGAGGCAGAGAGAAAGAACACAGAAGCAGACAGGGTGCAAAGACACTGTAATAAGAGAAAAGCATGAACTATAGAGCCTGGGGACAGCCTGCATAGACACAGCAGAGAGAGGCACAGAAAGAATGAGTCAAAGAAAGAGTAGGTGTAATCAAAGGAAGAAGGGAAGAACAAGCAGGCAGTTGCACTTATTCCCTTATATTCACTCTTAACCCCTCAAATGTACATGTCCTGGGTACACATGTTCAGGGAAAAAAAGCATTAGCATATCTAAGGAAACCTGGGTTAAAGATAAGATAGGCAGTTCAAAAAAGAAGAAATACGGTCGATCAACACACAAAAGAAACTAAAAACTCCGTGTGATTAAAGAAATGTGGATCAGGATAGATACCATATTTCTGGCCTATGTGGCAAGTATTAACAAGAATGCTGTTGGCAGGTATTGACCAAAATATTATTGCACATTACTGGTGAACAAATAATTGAATCAACATTTCAGAAGGACAATTTAGTAGTGTGGCTTAAACATTTTTAATGTGCCTACTTGGTAACCCAGAAATTCCATGTTTAGAAATGTTTCTCAAGGAAATTGAAAAATTCAGAAAGATGTAACAAGACTACCCATCGAAGTGCGGATTATGATAAAGAAAATTTCCAAAAAAACTTAAATATCTGTCATTTGGAACTAACTAACTATTATATTTATACAATGGAACCCATAAAGCTATTAACAATGACTACATAAATCTTTATTTACTGCATAGAAAGATGTCTATGATATACTAAGTGCAGAGCTTCAAAACAATATACATAGTATGATTTCATTTTTTTGGACTGTTGTTTCTCTCCATATATGAACATGATTGTGAAGACTGGTATGAAATCGGCCTGTTTTATAAAAGTGTAAGAAACACTGGTAAACATTTAATTAAACATTAATAAAGCTCTCATTTTATGCTCTCATGGAGTTCTTCATTTGATATTTAGCTTCATTAGATTGCAGACCTAATAAAATAGATCCAAGATAGGCAGTAGGTATGAGAATCATAAAATATAAACCTGGAAGCTTATCTGTAATGTTAATCACGACTATTTCAGGATGGTGAGAATTATGGGTGATTTCCAAGGTCTTTATATTTTATATATTATCTAAACTCTTTATATTTAGTTATCTTTTTACTTTTACACTCAAAAGTAATAAAACATCTTTTTTGACAAAAGTATTTAGTAATAAAGAGAAGAGAGAGATGTAAAGTGGTAGAAGCATCAACCACAGGCAAGCCCTCCACTCCCCAGTCTATGATAAGGAGAGACATAAGCATGGTTCTAGCTGAGAGGAAGGAGCCTACAGAAAAGGAAGAAATCGAATATAAAAGAGAGAGAGAAAACAAAACTGAGAAAACAGATAATGGATTTTAGAAAATATGACAGCACAGAGACCTTAATGAACCTTTTCTTTCATAACTGAGAGACACAAACAAAAAACATCAAAAAGTAAAAGAAACAGGGCTTCTCTGGTGGCACAGTGGTTGAGAATCCACCTGCCAAGACAGGGGACATGGGTTCGAGCCCTGGTCAGGGAAGATCCCACATGCCGTGGAGCAACTAAGCCCGTGTGCCACAGCTACTGAGCCTGCGCTCTAGAGCCCACGAGCCATAACTACTGAGCCCATGTGCCACAACTACTGAAGCCCACATGCCTAGAGCCCGTGCTCCACAACAAGAGAAGCCACCACGATGAGAAGCCCGCGCACCACAACGAAGAGTAACCCCCCCTCACCACAACCAGAGAAAGCCCGTGCACAAAGACCCAACGCAGCCAAAATAACTAACTACATAAATAAACAAATTTATTTAAAAAGTAAAAAAATATTCAGAATGTAGGGAACAGACTCAACTCACACCACAAAATCCCAGAAATAATATCTAAAGAAACAACTGGGAATAAATATAAGGAGCCACCACAAAGCTCTTCCTACACAAAGGACCATACAGCAGAAGGGTAAAAGGTGAGTCAACAATTCAAAATATCCCACTGGTATCTCAGAAAAGGGACTGAGGTGATAAGTGGCCCAGGAGAAAGATAAATGTCCCAATTGGAGACATGTTCCCTGTGAAAAAATAGCTCCTTATGTCCTTGCCAGAATGGTTTACTGTATGCCTGCTCTGGCCAGGAAGAAGTCAGAAAAAGGGATGGGAAATAACCTTTTAAGTCTAAATATCTTAGTTTTATTACTAAGATTTGCTAGAAAAAAATAAGGCCTCAGCCATATCACTGCCCACACAACAATGCTATGAAAGCAGCTGCCAGGTGACTTTACAGTAGTGTAATAGCAAAACCCCAAGGGCATGTCCTATAGAACAAGATACTTTCCTCACCTCCACACTTGATAAGGTGGCCATCAATTTATGAGTTTCACAACAATGGCAGAGAAAAATGTCACCTACTGTAGCTGTCCAGAGTCCTAGAATCAATTACTATCTTTCTGCCTTTCCCAAACTCTGAGGGGCAAAAGAAATACAAGCCATACACAATGAGCCTTCAAGTTCATGTCCTAGGAAGGGGACTCAAGCAGTATCTTGTAAATAGGTAATAAGGTCATCAAATGTGATCAAATAAATGGTTGTGATCAAATAAATGGCTTCCACAGAATGTTTTGAGACAAAGGTCATCTGAAAACAAAAGAGAAGGATTTATGAAAATATTCTATAGCATTAAAGTGGAAGAAAGGGGGCTTCCCTGGTGGCGCAGTGGTTAAGAATCCGCCTGCCAATGCAGGGGACACGGGTTCGAGCCCTGGTCTGGGAAGGTCCCATATGCCACGGAGCAAAAAAGCCAAGGTGCCACAATTACTGAGCCTGTGCTCTAGAGCCTGTGAGCCACAACTACTGAGCTCACGTGCCACAACTACTGAAGCCTGCGTGCCTAGAGCCCGTGCGCCACAACAAGAGGAGCCACGGCAATGAGAAGCTCCCGCACCACAATGAAGAGTAGCCCTCGCTCACCACAACTAGAGAAAGCCTGGGTGCAGCAATGAAGGCCCAACGCAGCCAAAAATAAATAAATAAAATAAATAAATTTATAAAGAAACAAGTGGAAGAAAGGAAGGAAAAAAAGAAGGGAAAGAGAAAGAATTTATTTTGCCCGAAGGTTTACCCATTTTAGTCAATAAAGAATTTGTAGTCTCACTCTAGAGAAAATTGAAAAAGAACATGGACTTAATGAAATGGATCCAAGATAAGCTAGGACAATACAGGGAGACTAAAAGGTAGTTGACAAATTCACACACTTCATCCAAAAATTAATGAATGTCTGCCATGTGTTGGAAAACCAAGGACAGGTACCAAAGGAAAAGAACTGACAGAAATGAAGGGAGACATAGACAATTCAATAGTAATAGCTGGAGACTGCAATAGTACACTTTCAAAATGGGTAGAAAAACTCGACAGACCAATAAGGAAATAGAAGGCTTGAACAACACTATAATCCAACTAGACCTAAAGACATATACATAATACTCCAACCAACAGAAGCAGAATACACATTCTTCTGAGGGAACATAATAATGTTCTCCAGGAGAGACCATGTGCTAGGCCATAAAACAAGTCACAATATATTTACAAATTATACAAAGTATGTTTTCTGACCACAATGGAATGAAACTAGAAATCAATAAGGAAATTTGGGAAATTCAAAAATATAGAGAAATTAAATGACACACTCTTAACTACCAATGTTCAAAGAAGAAATCACAAGGGCAATTAGAAAATACTTTGAGATGAATGAAAATGAAAGCAAAACATACCAAAACCTTTGGGATGCAGTGAAGGCAGAGCTTACAGATATTTGTATCTGTAAATGTCCATATTAAAAGAAGAAAGATTTCGAAACTATAACCTCACCTTCAACCTTAAGAAACCAGAAAAAGAAGACCAAATAAAACCCAAAGCAGGCAAAATGAAGGAAATTATATAGATTAGAATGAAAATAAATGAATCAGAGAATCAAAAAAAGAGAAAAATCAAAGAAATCAAAAGTTGGTTCTTGGAAAAGGTCAACAAAAATGGACAAATCTTTAGCTAGAATTCACCAAAGGCAAAAAGGGGAAAACTCAAATCATTTACATTAAGAATGAACCAGGGGATGTTACTACCAATCACACAGAAATTAAAAAGGATCATAAGGGAATATTATGAACAATCACATGTCAACAAATTAGGTAACCTAGATGAAATAGACAAATTCCTAGAAAAACAACCTAGCAAAACTGACTCAAGCAAAAATAGAAAATCTGAACAAACCTATAATAAGGACAGAGGCTGAGACAGTAATCAGAAAACACCCCCCAAAGAAAAGCCCAGGCCCAAACTGGTGAATTCTAAAAAACATTTAAAGTAGAATTAACAACAACCATTCACAAACTCAAAAAACAACATCATCATCAAAACAAAATGAGAAGAAGGATTACTTCCCAATTCTTTCTATAAGGAGATTATTACCCTGATAAAAAAGGCAAAGATACAGTAAAACTACAGACCAATACCCCTTATGAATATAGAAGGAAAATCCTCAACAAAATACTAGCAAACTGAATCCAGCAACACAGAAGAGGGATTGATTATACATTAAGACCAAGAGGAATTTATCCCAAGAAGGCAAAGTTGGTTCAATATATGATTATCAATCAACGTAACACACCATCTTCATAAAGAAAACATAGGATCATTTCACTATACATAGAACAAGCATATGGCAAAACCCAAAACCCTTCCATAATAAAAACACTCAACAAAACAGGAATAGAAGTTCCTCAACCTGATAAAGGGCATTTATAAAAAAAACTCACAGCTAACATCATGCTTAATGACCAGAAAGATTTCTCCTTAAAATCAGGAACAAGACAAGGATACTCATTCTTAACACTTCTATTCAACACAGTACTGGAGGTTCTAGCAAGGGCAACTAGGGAAGAAAAAGAGATAAATGACATGATATCGGAAAGAAGAAGGAAAACTATCTCTATTTGCAAATGACACAATATTTTATATAGAAAACACTAAGGAACACACAAACACAAATTACTCAAACTTATAAGCAAGTTCAGCAAAGTTGCAGGAACCAAAATACATACAAAAACCAGTAATATTCCTGTACCACAAGGAAAATTCCCAAAATGAACTTAAGAAACCAATACTAGTTACACTGGTATCAAAAAGAATAAAATACTCAGGGATACTTTTAACAACAGAAGTGCCAAACTACAAAGAAGTGGAACCCACAAACATCGTTGAAGAAATTAAAGATGACCTAAATAAATGGAAAAACACCCCAGTTCATGGATTAGAAGATTTAATATCGTTATGACAGCAGTACTCCCTAAATTTTTCTACAGTTTCAATGCAATCCCTACCCAAGATTCAAGTTGTCTTTTTTTTTCTTTTTGGCAGAAATTGACAAGCTGATCTGAATATTCCTATGACTTAAGAATAGATAAAACAATCTTGAAAAAGAAAAAACAAAGTTGGAGGAGTCACACTAGTTAGACAGTGTGGTAGTGGCATAAAGAGTGACATATAGATCAATAAAATAGGGTTTATCGTCTAGAATAAACCCTTACATTTATAATCAATCGCTTTTTTTTCATTTTTTAAGTTTATTTTGATTTTTCTGATTTTTTTTTTTCTTATGATCAATTGATTTTTGCCAAGGGTGCCCAGACAATTCAATGGAAGAAAGAATAGTCTTTGCAACAAATGGTACTAAGACACTGGATATCCACAGGCAAAAGAATAAAACTGTACTACCTCAATGCCACATACAAAAGTTAACTAAAAAATGATCATAGAACTAAAAGTAAGAACTAAAATTATAAAACTTTTAGAAGAAAACAAAGAGTCAATATTTTGTAACCTTGGGTTAGACAATAGTTTTAGATATGACATGAAAAGCACAAGTGACAAAAGAAGAAACAGACAAATTGTACTTTGTCAAAATTAAAACTTTTGTACCACAAGTAAAATCATCAAGAAAGTGAAAAGGACGGCACAGAATGAAAGAACATGTTTGCAAAACATATCCTAATAAGGGATTTGTATTCAGAATAGACAAAGAAACAGAACTCAGTAATAAAATGACAAATAAGCCAATTTTAAAATGGGCAAAGGATTGGAATAGACATTTCTCTAAAGGTAAACAAATGGCCAATAAGCATATGAAAAGATGCTCAACATCTTAGTCATTAGCGAAATGCAAATTAAAATCATTAAAAAGTGAGATACCTCTTCACACCCATTAAGATAGCTGTTCTCAAAAGACAGACAACAAGTGTTGATGAGGATGTAGACAAACTGAAATATGATCCAGGTGGGAATATAAAATGGTGCAGCCACTCTGGAAGACACTTTGGCAGTTACTCAGAAGCTTAAACAGAGTTACCATATGATCCAGCAATTCTACGCCTAGGTATGTACGTAAGAAAATTGAAGGAACATGTCCACACAAAAACCTGTACATTAATGTTTACAGCACCATTTTTCATAATGGCCAAAAAAGCAGAAACAATCCACATGTCCAACAACTCATGAATAAACATGTTGTATATGTATTTGAAATACTGTTTGTTACTGTTCATAACAAACAACAAGTACTGATTCCTGCTACAAAATGGATGGACCTTGAAAATATTAAGTAAAAGAAGCCAGACACAAAAGGCCACATATTGCATGATTTGCTTATATAAAATGTGCCCAATGGGCAAATCCATAGATACAGAAAGTAGATTAATGGTTGAAGGCTAGGAAATGACTGTGAAGGGGCACAGGGTTTCTTTTTGGTATGACAAAAAGTTCTGGAATTAGTGGTGACAGTTGTATAACCTCCTCTGAATATACTGAAAACCACGGAATTGTATACTTTACAAGAATGAATTGTAAGGTATGTAAATTTTATTTTTAAAAAATCAATAGAGATTGACCAACGCTGAGACATACCCTGGGAAAGTAAGAAAACTTAAATTTTAAAAACCCAACAACAATCCAGGATCCAATAGGGAAAAAATATTAGGGTTGCCTCTGGCACAGAAATATTAATTGTATGTGTCCAGAAAGGGGGAGCAAATCTGACTGAGTTTTGAATTAAAGATTATTATTCAAAAGTTTTGTACCCAAACAAGTTGTTATTCCTATACAAAGGTTACAGAATGATAATCTCAAATTTATAAGAACTGAAGAGATGCTCACTCCTGAACAACTGTTGAAAAATCTAGCTAATCAATAAAATTATTTAAATTAATAAACTCACAAACAGTTACACTGAAAAGACTGATGATATTGACCCCCTTTAAAAAACACATAAAATGGTGATTTTGCTTATAACATGGAAGAAAAATGCTATACTTCTTAAAAATAAAGCTAATCAATACAGTAGTAATACTACCATAATGAACTGAGACAACATTCACAAAATTAACGAATATTGTTATGTTGGGGGAAGTGTGTGTAGGTGGAGAGTGGGGAGAAGTAGGGCAAGTGCAACCAGTTTCTTAATTTTTCATATAATGGAGTCAATAGATACTATTTCATATCTGAGTGGTACATTGAGACAGTGGCTTAAGCATATTTGTTAATTACATGGCTGCTAAGTTAGCAAAAAAACAACTCAAAGAAAATCATATAGCAATAAAAAAATGGAAAACAATAAGAAATCATTAAAAATGATAAGAAACCCTGAAGAACCAAAACAATTTTGAAAGAGAACAACAAAGTTGGAGGATTCACACTTCCTGATTTCAAAACAGTAATACAGGGCTTCCCTGGTGGCGCAGTGGTTGAGAATCTGCCTGCCAATGCAGGGGACACGGGTTCGAGCCCTGGTCTGGGAAGATCCCACATGCCGCGGAGCAACTACGCCCGTGAGCCACAATTACTGAGCCTGCGCGTCTGGAGCCTGTGCTCCGCAACAAGAGAGGCCGCTACAGTGAGAGGCCCGCGCACCATGATGAAGAGTGGCCCCCACTTGCCACAACTAGAGAAAGCCCTCGCACAGAAACGAAGACCCAACACAGCCATAAATGAATGAATAAATAAATAAATGAATAAATAAAAATTTTTAAAAAAGTATTTGTTTAAAAAAAAAAAACAGTAATACAATAACAGTGTGATACTGGCATAAAGATAAATAGATCAATGGACTAGAATAGAGAGCCCAGAAATAAACCTTTGTGCCACATGGTCAAATGATCTCTGACCCTTGACAAGGGGCCAAGACCATTCAACAGGAAAAGAGCAGTCTCCTTAACAAATGGTGCTGGGAAAACTGGATATGCACATGCTCTTAGAAAGAATGAAATGGTGGGGGGTGGGGGGGGGAGAATGAAGTTGGAGCCTTATCTTACATCGTATACAAAAATTACCTCAAAATGGATTAAAGACCTAAAACCATAACATTCTTGGAAGAACACACTGGGGAAAAGCTTCATGGCATTGGACTTGGTAATGACTTCTTAGATATGACACCAAAAGCACAGGCAGCAAAAGCAAAACTCGACAATTGGGACTACATCAATATTAAAAATTTCTGGGCATCAAAGGACACAATCAACAAAGGTGAGAAGGCAACCCACTGATTGGGAGAAAAATTTATAAATCATATATCTGATAAGAGGTTCATACTCAGAATATGTAAAGAACTTCTACAACTCAATGACCAAAAAATAACGCGATTCAAGAATGGGCAAAGTACTTGAATAGACATTTCTCCAAAGATGATATACAAATGGCCAAGAAGTATATAAAAAGATGCTCAATATAATCATGAAAGAAATGCAAATCAAAAACATATCACTTCATGCACATTAGAATGCCACTATAAAAAAAAACAGAAAATAACAAGTGTTGACAAAGATGTGGAAAAAGTGGAACCATTGTGTGCTGTTGGTGGGACTGTAAAATGGGCAGCTGCTGTGGAAAACAGTAGGGTGGTTCCTCAAATAATTACAAATAGAACTACCATATAATCCAGCCATTCCACTTCTGGATATGTAACCCCCAAAATTGAAAGCAGGATCTTGAATGGATATTTGTACACTCATGTTCATAGCAGCATTATCCACAATGGTCTAAAGGTGGAAGCAACACAAGTATCTATTAACGGATGGATGAATGAATGAACAAACAAAATGTGGTATGTACATACAACGCAGTATCATTCAGTCGTAAAAAAAAAGACAATCCTGTCAGATGGTACAACACTGATGATCCTTGAGGACATTATGCTAAGTGAAGTAAACTTGTTACTTAAAGACAAATACTGTATTCCAATTACGTGAGGTACCTAGAGTAGTCAAATTCTTAGAATGGTGGTTGCCAGGGGCTTGAGCATAAGGTGGAATGGGGAGTTGCTATTTGAGTCAGTGTAGAAATTCAGTTTTGCAAGATGAAAAGAGTTCTAGAGATGGGTGACGGTGATGTCTGCACAACAATATGAATGTATTTAATACCATTAAACTACACCATGCACAAAAACAAATTCAAAATGGATTAAAGACTTAAATGTAAGAACTGAAACCACAACCAAAAAAAGAGACAAAGCTTCTTGAAGAAAACATAGGCACTGAGCTCTTTGACACTGATCTTAATAATTTTTTTTTGCATATGTGTCCTCAGGCAAGGGAAACAAAACCAAAAATACACAAATGGGACTACATCAAACTAAAGAGCTATTCCACAGTGAAGGGAACTATCATCTACTGAATGGGAGAAGATATCTGCAAGCAATCTATCTGATAAGGGGTTAATACCCAGAATATACAAAGAACTCATACAACTCAACATCAAAAACCCAAACAACCTGATCTTTAAAAATGGGCAAAGGATCTGAATAGACATTTTTGCAAAGAAGACATACAGATGGCCAAGAAGCACATGAAAAGATGCTCAACATTATTAATCATCAGGGAAATAAAAATCAAAACCACAATGAGATATCACCTCCCACTTGTCAGAATGGCTATTAGCAAAATACAACAAGTACTGGCAAGGATGAAGAGAAAAGGGAAGACTCGTGCACTGTTGGTGGGAATGTAAATTGGTGCAGCCACTATGGAAAACAGTTTGGAGGCTCCTCACAAAATTAAAAACAGAACTATCACATGATCCAACAATTAACATATGGGTATTTTTCTGAAGAAAACAAAAACACTCATTCGAAAAGGTATATACACCCCTATGGTCACTGCAGCATAATTTACAATAGCCAAGATATGGAAGCAACCTAAATGCCCATGGATAAAGAAAATGTGGTGTATATATTTATGAAATGGAATATTGCTCAGCCATAAAAAGAATGAAATCTTGCCATTTGCAACAACATGGATGGACCTAGAGGGTATTATGCTAAGTGAAATCTAAAAACCAAAACAAACAAACATAACAAAACAGAAACAGAGTTATAGATAGAAAACAAACAGGTGGTTGTCAGAGGGGAGGTGGTGAAGGGAGGAAAGAAATAAGTGAGGGAGATTAAGAAGTCCAAACTTCCATTTGTAAAATAAATGAGTCACGGGTATTAAGTGTACAGTGTGGGGAATACGGTCAATAACTATGTAATATCTTTGCATAGTGACATATCGTAACTAGACTTACCGTGGTGTTTGAAACGTACAGAAATATCAAATCACTATTTTGTGCACAGGAACTAACATAATGTTGTAGATTAATTATACTTCAGAAACAAGATAGCAAACTCGTAGAAAGAGATCAGATTTGTGGTTAACAGAGGCAATGGGTGGGGGGAGGGAGTGGGAATTGGTTGAGGGCAGTCAAACTTCCAGTTATAAGGTAAACAACTCTTAGGGATGTAACGTACAACACGATAAATAAAACTAACACTGCTGTATATTATAGATGAAAGTGGTTAAGAGAGTAAATCCTAAGAGTGCTCATCACAAGGAAAATATTTTTTTCTATGTCTTTAATTTTGTATCTGTATGAGATGATAGATGTTCACTAAACTTACTGTGATAATCATTTCATGATGTATGTAAGTCAAATCATTATGCTGTACTCAAACAAACAGTGCTGTATGTCAATTAAATCAATAAAACTGGAAGAAAAATAAATAAACTAGAATTACAAAGAAAAAATGGTTAAGATGATAAATTTTGTTATGCATATATTATCACAATTAAAAATAAGAAAGAAAAAGAAAGAAAACACGAGAATCAAATACTTAGGAATGAATTTAGACAAGAAGGTATAACACTTGTACATTGGCAACTACAAGACCTTACTGGAAGAAATTAAAGACCTAAATAAATTGAAAAACATCCTGTGTTCATCGGCTGGAAGACAATGTTGTTAAGATGGCAATAAACCCCAAAGCAAGCTACATATTAAATGCAATTAACATAAAATTCCCAACAACCTTTTCAGCAGAAATGAAAAAAAGCTGATCCTAAAATTCATATGGAGACACAAGGGCCCTGATTGGCCAAAACAGTCTTTAAAAAGAACAAAGTTGGAAGACTCATACTTCTCAATTTTAAAACTTACAACAAAGCTCCAGTAACCAGATCAGTGCAGTAATGGCATACAGATCAGCATATAGATCAATGGAACAGAACTGAGAGCCTAGAAATAAACCCTCACATCTATGGTCAACTGATTTTTGACAAGGGTGCCAAGACCATTCAATGGAGAAAGAACAGTCTCAACAGCTGATTTTGGGACAATTCCATGTGGAAAGAGTGTTTGACCCCTACCTCATACCATATAAATAAATTAACTCAATATACATCCAAGATGCAAATGAAAGAACTAAAAGTATAAAATTCTTGAAAGAAAATATACGGACAAATCTTCATGACTTTGGATTTGGCAAATGGTTTCTTAAATATGACACCAAAAGCACAAGCAACAAAAGAAAAAATAGGTACACTGGGGCTTCATTGAAAGTAAACTGCTGTGCTTCAAAAAACAGTAGTGAGTGAAAACACAACCCAGAGAGTGGAAGCAAATATTTGCAAATTACACATCTGATAAGATTCCACAATCCAGAATATATAAAGAACTCTTACAACTCAAAAACAAAAAGGCCAAACAACTTAATTAAAAAGTGGGCAGGGACTTCCCTGGTGGCGCAGTGGTTAAGAATCCACCTGACAACGCAGGGTTCAAGCCCTGGTCCAGGAAGATCCCACATGCCACGGAGCAACTAAGCCCAGGCGCCACACTACTGAGCCTGCGCTCTAGAGCCCACGAGCCACCACTACTGAGCCAGCAAGCCACAACTACTGAAGCCCACGCACCTAGGGCTCGTGCTTTGCAACAAGAGACGCCACCGCAATGAGAAGCCCACACGCCACAACGAAGAGTAGCCCCCGCTCGCCACAACTAGAGAAAGCCTATGCACAGCAACGAAGACCAAATGCAGCCAAAAATTAATTAATTAATTAAATTTTTAAAATGGCCAACAAGCACATAAAAAGATACTTAACATCATTAGTCATTATGCAAAGGGAAAGGCAAAACAAACCACAATCAAAATGACAATGAGTGTGAGATACCACTTTGTACCTACTGGGATGGCAAAAAAAAAAAAAAAAAAAAAAAAGTAAGCAAAGAGTGTTGGTGAATGTGGAGAAATTGGAACCCTTAGAAATTGTTGCTGGGAATGTAAAATGGTGTGGCCACTGTGAAAAACAGTTTGATGGTTCCTAAATAAGCTTCAAATAAAACTACCAAATGACCCAGCATTTTCAACTCTTACGTGTATACCCAAAAGAACTGTATGTAGCTGTTCAAATAAAAACTTGTACACAGATGTTCATATCAGGTCTATTCACAATAGCCAAAAGGTAGAAACAACCTAAATGTTCATGAATGGATGAACACATAAATAAAATGTGTCTAAACATATAATGAAATATTATTCAGCCATAAAAAGCAATGAAGTACTGACAGATGCTGGGACATGGATAAATCTCAGAAAGATTATTCTAGAGTCAAAGAAGACTGACACGAAGGCCACATATGATATGATTCCAATTAAATGAAATAACCAGAATAGGCAAGGTCACAGAGACAAAAAGTAGATTAGTGATTGACAGGGGCTGGTAGGAAGGGGGAATAGAGAGTAACTGCTTAATGGGTATGAGGTTTCCACTAGGGTGATGAAAAAGCTCTGGAACTAGATAGTGGTGATAGTTGTAAGACACTGTGAATATACTCAGCGCCACTGAACTGCATACTTTAAAATGATAAAACTGTAAACTGTGTTATGTTTATGTATTTTAGTACACACACCAAAAAACCCTCTATCTGCATCCTTTCCCCCTACCTCCTCTATGGAACAAAAAGCCTCAATCTGTGTCTGTCCCAATTTTTGGCTTACTTTAAAAAAGAGTCTTATTGTACTATTTATATGTGTAATTACTGTCATTTAATACCTACCAAAAGCTCAATTGAGAAATAATATTTATGGTTAAATGTCTGAATGTTTTGTGCCTTCTTTCAGCTAAGCTAGTGGTCTCCAAATTGTTTTGATCATGGGGTCCCACTGATAAAATATTTTTGAGTACAAACTACTAAAGTAGATATTTATTTATAAATTATATATTATTGCTGTACTCATACACTGTAAAACATATACAAAAATATAAATTTTAAAAGGTTCATACTCCAATGAACCATTTTGCAAGTATCCCTATTTGGAGAGCACCTCTCCAAATCAATTTTATCTTGGGTTAAAGTAATGGTCTGCATTTACTGACCCCTTGAAATCTGCCTTTACGGAATTCCCTAAACTAAGGCCCTATTAGCCTTACATGATTGTTGTTACTGAGAATGTACTGTAAGGACGCCGTTGAGGATTTTGGTACACCACAACGCCTTCTTTATGAGGACAGACGAGAGAAATTTAAGAAGTCTCAGTACCAGAAATATCTGTAATGCTTTTGAAAATTTCGCTTGCTTTTATATTAGAGTTATGTAAGTGATCACAAAATTCTAGCAACACTAATTGCTAGAAAACATAAAGCAAAATTTGTGGCTCATTTTTAGCAACCACATCCACAAGGTATCAACTTGCCTTCCCGTCACTCTTAATTCTTCATGTATTTATTTTTCAAATCATGTTGTAGCTCACCCCTCCCTGGCTTCAGTCTAATTTTCCATCATTCCAATTCTTCATTTACTTAAAAAACAATCATATCATATTACTTATATATGTATGTGTCTGCGTGTGTGTGTGTGCGCGCTTAAAAGCATCTCAGAATTTCTTAAAAGACAGGGAGGAATGAATAAACAAAAACCAACAGGCAAGAAAACCAGGCAATATTGTTCAGAATGGAGGTCATTCTAAACTTGAAGCTCCCCTGTACCAAAGGTATAGACTTTGCAGATTTTGAAGCATTTAGCAGCAAAGCCTTTCATCCAAAGGGTAATTCGTAAGTGAGTGTTGATGAAAAGAATGACGACTCAAACAGCACTGTACTACACTTTCTCACTCTTTTCCAGCTGGTAAGAAATGTTATAGTGAGGAAAGGGCAATTGGCTATTTTTCACCTGTGTGCAAAGCTTAACTAAATAGTCCATGAAAAATGCAGTCACATTGCCAGATGGAATCTGTAGCCATGTACCTGGATGTGTTTGCTTCTGGTGTGCTCTGAAGTAATTTGGGGGTAACCTGTATTCAATGGTTTCTTGTTTTTCTCGCTCCGCTTCTCAAGGTATCTCCTCTGATGGTCGGTGATGCTGCTGTCTAGTTTAATTCGCCTGGGTGACAAACAAACCCTTTCATGGCCAAAAGCATGGATCAGTCAGTTGGGCAGTATCAATGGTGGAAATAGAGCTGCCCCTCTCATGCAGAGTCACTTCCTTATCTGTTTGGGTCAATATATCTGATTCCACAGAAGTGGTGATGGAAAGGATGTTGGCGGCAGTATCTGTGAGCAGCTCACTCTCCTCTGAGTGTCTAGAATCTGAAGAAGTGTTATTTATATAATGAAAACCTGGCTGTTTTCTCAGAATATATTTATCAAATTTAATCTGTTCAATTGTAATCTGATTGGCCCTCCCAGCTTGATGAGTAGAAAGAACCTTGTTTTTTTTTAAGATCGCCTGTGTTTTTACGGCATTTCTCCAGGCTTTTATACCGTTTCTTTTTCTGAAGCTTGTTGTTCTGCTGTTGCTGTCTACCACTCCATTCCTTAACATCTTGTTCCCCCTTGCTATCATGCTGTGTCCTTTCTGAGGGCTGGAGAGAATGTGTGATGGGACGCTGAAGAAGTTTAGCCAAACGATCAAGTCGCTCCACCAAGGAAAGTTCCTTCTTGGCACTGAACTCAGGAGGTTTCTGTTGCCTCTGTCGCTCCTGATACGTGTTCCAGAGTTCATTTAAACTCACAGTGTGCTGAGTTGTTAACTCTGGGGTGGCCTTATGATCCCTTTTTAGGTCATTAACTTGTTTGTCATATTTTGGAAAATCTCTAGCCTGACTTTTAGTAGTATGCTGTACTTCTTTGTTTTCCAAGCTTACATTGATACTGAGGCTCTCTATTCTGGTATAATCTGACTTTGTCTTTGCCACATGTTGATAAGAGGAAGGAAGACAAGTGTGTTCTCTTTGTTTGTCTGGATGATGCTGAAAGGAATCTTTCCAAGAATGCCTCATGAACACTCTTCTTCTTAAGGATTCATGGCAAAAATCTTGATCACTTGGTAGGTGCACTGGATGATGAAAGTAAAACTTAGCTGACCTGAAGACAGAATGGGTGGTATTTTCAAATTCTGAATGACATCTGGACTCTGAAAAGGCGAAAAAAAAAAAAAAAGATTTTGAAGGACTTTCAAAATATTTGCATTCCCTTTAGAAATAGTATTCACATTTAATTCTTTAGATACAAAACAAAGACTGAAGGAAAGAATGGTCTATATAAAGATTCAGAAAATTCACTGCCTGGACAAAGGATTCATGCCTTGTGCCTAGTGGCCAGATTGGCATGGTAATAGTTTAAGAGACTCAGGATCAAAAGACCCAGATTCTGGGCTGGATTCTGCCACAGACTGGCTGTATGACCTTGAGGAGGGCATTTAGGTTCTTGGGATTGTAACAGCAGCTGCTATGTATTACTGCTTGCTATGTGTGGGCTATTATGATATATGCTCTATATCTGTTTCTTTCCCCTCTTATCAAACTGAGAGAGAGGTATTATTAATCTCATTTTCAGCTAAGAAACCTGAGACTTTATTTTTATCATCAGTAATTAAATGGATGGAATTTTTAAAACTCCAACTCTTTATATGTTTTAGAGCCTTGAAAAATTCTTTTTTTCTGAACCATCTTCACACCCCCTCCATTTTTTTTATTGTGGTAAAATACACCTAATATAATTTACCATCTTCCATCTTCACATTTTGACAGTCATTCTATATCAAAATAGGCATTTTAAGATGTAGAACATCTTAACAACTATAAACCATAATTGTAAACGTTAATTCAGTTTCCATACACATTTTTAGAGTTCTAAGTCATGGAAGAAACAGACATACATATGAAACACAGTATCACTTGTAACTATGGGATCCATTTTACCTTCTCTATAGATTATTGGTAATCAGAATTTTCACTAAATACTCTGGGAATCCCTAAGACAATTTCCCCAAAATATAGTGGGATACATGGAGTCTGCTTTTATATCTAAAGGATAAAAAGACTCTCAAACCTCCCAATGAACAAAAGTCCAGGACCAGGTGGCTTCACTGCTGAATTCTACCGGACATGTAAGGAAGAATTAATATGAAAGATTCTCAAACTCTTCCAATAAACAGAACAGGAGAGAACACTTCCAAACTTATTTTATAAGGCCCACATTACCCTGTTATCCAGACGTTACCTAGATACCCAGTGTAGATACACTACAAGAAAATTACAAGCCAATATCCCTGATGAACATAGATGCAAAAAGAAACCAAACAAAACATTAGCACACCAAATTCAATAATATATTAAAAGGATTATACACTATGATCAAGTGGGATTTATTCCAGGGATGCAAGGATGGTTCAACATCTTACAAATCAATCAATGTGGTACATGACACTAACCAAATAAAGGACAAAAATCATATAGTCAATAGATGTAGAAAAAGCATTTGAGAAAACTCAAAATCCATTCATGACAAAAACTCTCAACAAAGTAGGTCTACAGGAAACATAGCTCAACGACCATCTCTGACAACACCATAGCTAACATACTCAATGGTGAAAAATGGAAAGCATTTCCTCTAAGATCAGGAACAAGACAAGGATATCCACCGGCATCACGTTTATTGAACACAGTATTGGAAGTTCTAGCCAGAGCAATTAGGCAAGAAAAAGAAACAAAAGGCACCCAAATCAGAAGAGAAGCAAAATTGTCACTATGTGAAAATGACATGGTTTTAGATATAGAAAACCCTAAAGACGCCACCAAAAAAACTGTTACAACTAAAACATTCAGTAAAGTTGCAGTATACAAAATTATTTAACAGACAAAAATCTGTTGCATTTCTATACATTAATAATAAACTGCCAGAATAAGAAATTAAAACAATCCTGTTCATAATTGCATCAAAAGAATAAAATACCTAGGAATAAATTTAACCAAGAAGGTAAAAGACCTGTATACTGAAAACATTGATGAAAAAAGCTGAAAAAGACATGAACAAATGGGAAAATATTCTGTGCTCACAGATTGGAAGAATTAATATTGTTAAAATGTCCATACTACTCAAAACAATCTACAGATTCAATGCAATCCCTATCAAAATTCCAATGGCATTTTTCACAACAATTGAACAATCCTAAAATTTGTATGTAACCACAAAAGACTCCAAATAGCCAAAGCAATCTTAAAAACGTAGAAGAAAACTGTAGGCATCACACTTCCTGATTTCAAACTATATTACAAAGCTACAGTAATCAAAATGGTATAGTACTGACATAAAAACAGACATGTAGATCAATGGAAAAGAATAGAGAGACCAGAAATAAACTCACACATGTAAGGTCAATTACCTTATGACAAAGCAGCCAAGAATATACAATGGGGAAAGGATCGTCTCTTCAATAAGTGGTACTGGGAAAACTCGATAGCCACATGCAAAAGAATGAAACTGAAACGTTATCTTACACCATACACAAAAATCAATTCTAAATGGATTGAAGATTTAAATGTAAGGTCTGAAACCATAAAATTCCTAGAAGAAAACATAGGCAGTAAGAGCTTTGACACTGGTGTTAACAATACTTTTTTGAATTTGATGCCAAAAGCAAAGACAACAAAAGCAAAAGTAAATAGTAGGAGTACATCCAACTGAAAGGCTTTTGCACAGCAAAAGAAACCATCAGACTACTGAATGGAAGAAGATATTTGCAAATGACATATCTGACAAGGGGTTAACATCCAAAATAGACAAAGAATTCAACTCAAATAAAAACAAACAAACAAACAACCCAATTAAAAAATGGGCACAGGATCTTAATAGATATTTTTGTAAGGAAGACATACAAATGGCTAACAAATACAGGAAAAGATGCTCAGAACCAATAATCATCAGGGAAATGTAAACCAAAACCACAATGAGATATCACCTCACACCTGTTAGAACGGGTATCATCAAAAAGACAAGAAATAACAAGCATTAGTGAGGATATGGAGCTAAAGGTTCCTTTTTCTGTGCACTGTTAGTGAGAATGTAATTGGTGTTGCCACTATGGAAATCAGTATGGAGATTACCCAAAGCGTTAAAATGCAACTACCATACGATCCAGCAATTCTGCTTCTGGGTCTATACACAAAACAATTGAAAGCTTGGTCTTGGAGAGATATTCGTAGATCTGTGCTCACTGCAGCATTATTTAAAATAGCCAAGACATGGAAACCACCTAAGTGTCCACTGATGGATGAATAGATAAAGAAAATGTGGTGTGAGGGGTGGGAGGAATTGGGAGATTGGGACTGACATATATACACTATTGATACTATGTATAAAATAGATAACTGATGAGAACCTACTGTATATAGCACAGGGAATTCTACTCAATGCTCTGTGGTGACCTAAATGGGAAGGAAATCCAAAAAAGAGGGGCTATATATATACGTATAGCTGGTTCACTTTGCTGTACAGTAGAAACTAACACAACACTGTAAAGCAACTATACTCCAATAAAAATTAAAACAAAACAAAAGAAAAGAAAATGTGGTATAGAGGAAAGTGGGCAAGATGGCAGAGTAAAAAGACCTTGAGCTCACCTCCTCTCACAAGCACACCAAAATCACAACTATCCGCAGAGCAACCATTAAAAAAAAACACATACACAAAACACTGGAACCCACCAGAAAAGATCTCCTACACCAAAAGACATAAAGAAGGAACAGCAACAAAACCGGTAGTAGGGGGAGACTCACAATATAATCAAATTCCATAACCCCTATGTAGGCAACGAAAACTGGAGAGTATATATATTCCAGAGGTTCTCCCAGGTTGGGGGTCTGGCATTGTTGAGATGAGCCCACAGAGCATTTGGCTTTGAAGGCCAGAAAGGCTTAATTGCAGGAGCCCCTCAGGACTGGGGAAAATAGAGATATCACCCTTAAAGGGTGCACATGAAATCTCATATACCCTGGGACACAGGGCCAAAGAAGTAATTTGATAGGAGCCTGGGCCAGACCTACCTGCTGGTCTTGGAGAGTCTCCTGGAGCGGCAGGGGTTGGGGGAGGGTGGCTGCGGCTCACCCTGGGGACATAGACACTGGTGGCAGACATATTGGGGAATACTGTTGGTGGATGACATATTGGCTCATTAGCTCCAAAACCCGGCCCCACCCAACAGCCTGCAGGCAACAGTGCTGGGACGCCTCAGGCCAAAGAACTAACTGGGTCAGGACACAGCTCCACCCATTAGCAGACAGGCTGCCTAAAGACAAAAAAGCTCACAGCTGCCTTTGGACTAGCCCCTAGACATGGCCCAGCCCACCAGAGGGCCAAGATCCAGCACCACCCACCAGTAGACAGGCACAGGACTCTCCCACCAGGAAGCCAGGCCACGCTTCTAGACCAGTCTCATTCACCAGGATGCAGGCACCAAAAGCAAGGAAACTATGATTCCTCAATGCAGAGCCTACCCTGGGACCAGCTGGGCCTTGGACTGGCCCACTAGCAGGCCAAGGAAACCTTCAGGACACTCCAGACCCTGTACCCAACTGTGTCAGGAACCGACACCACCCCCTCAACAATCTGAAATGAGCTCTGGGATCCCAGGACCCTGCAGCTGGACTCCAGGGACCAGCTCTGCCTGCCAGTAGACCAGCACTAACCCCATGATCTGGCTTCAACTACCAGTGGGTAGGCAATAACCCTAGGGTCTTCAGGACCCTGACTCCACCCACCAGTGAGCCAGCATTAGCCCCGGGGCCCCTAGCATTCTGCAACCAGCCACGTTGTGACCAGGCCCTGCTAAACAGCAGCCAGCAGCATCCACACAAGGCAGGACCTGGCAACCAACCAGACTAGGGGCCTACCAGACTGCCCACATAGTTAGCCCACCACAACAGAAGGCCCAAGTAGCCCTCTTAGGGTGAACCCCTAGAGCACACAGCTTGGGTAACGAGAGGGGAGTGCGCTGCTGAAATGCACAGGACGCCTCCTACAGAGGGCCACTTCTCCAAGGTTGAGAGATGTAACTTACCTACTACATACATAAAAATACAGATAGTAACTTATTGACAAAATGAGATGGCAGAGCAATATGTTTCAGATGAAGGAACAAGATAAAATCCCAGAAGAAGAACTAAGTCAAGTGGAAATAGGCAATCTACCCAAGAAATAGTTCAGAGTAATGATCATACAGATGATCAAAGAACTCAGGAGGAGAATGGATGCACAGAACGAGAAGTTATAAGTTTTAAGAAAAGAGTTAGAAAATATAAAGAACAACCAGAGATGAAGAATACAGTAACTGAAATGAAAAATACAGTGCAAGGAATCAAAGTAGACTAAAGGATTCAGAAGAATGGATCAGTGAGCTGGAAGACAGAGTAGTGGAAATCACTGCCACTGAACAGAAAAAAGATTTAAAAAAAAAAAGAAATGAGAACGGTTTAAAAGATCTCTGAGACAACATCAAGAGCACTAATATTCACACTACAGGGGTCCCAGAAGAAGAGAGAAAGAGCCCGGGAAAATATTTGAAGAGATAATAGCTGAAAACCTCCCTAACCTGGGAAAGGAAATAGTCATCCAAGTCCAGGAAGCGCAGAAAATCCCATACAGGATAACCCAAAGAGGAACACACCAAGACACGCTGTAATCAAAATGTCAAAAATTAAAGATACAGAGAATACTAAAAGCAGCAAGGGGAAAGCAACAAGTAACATACAAAGGAACTCCCATAAGACTGTCAGCTGACTTTTCAGCAGGCACTCTGCAGGTCGGAAGGGACTGGCATGATATATTTAAAGTGATGAAAGGGAAGAACCTACATCCAAGAATACTCTACTCAGCAAGGCTCTTGTTCAGATTTGACAGAGAAATCAAAAGCTGTATAGACAAGCAAAGGCTAAAAGAATTCAGCACCACTAAACCAGCTTTACAACAAATGTTAAAGCAACTTCTCCAGGTGCAAAAGAAAAGGCCACAACTAGATATAAGAAAATTATGGAACAAAAAAGCTCACCAGTAAACATACAGTAAAGGTAGGAAATCATTCACAAACAAAGCTAGCAGGAAGATTAAAAGACAAAAGTAGTAAAATCATCTGTATCCACGATAAGCAGTTAAGGGATACACAAAACAATTGGATGTAAAACATGACATAAAAAACAGTAATCATGAGGGGAGGAGAGTACACATGGAGGGTAATTTCAAATGCATTTGAAATTAAGACATCAGCAATTTAGAAGAATCACACATATATATACAGAGACTGCTATACAATAACCTCAAGGTAACCACAAGCCAAAAATCTGTAACAGATACACACATACACAAAAAAGGAATCCAAACATAACACTGAAGATAGTCATCAAATCACAAGAGAAGAGAACAAAAGAAGGGGGAAAAAAAGACCTACAGAAACAAATCCAAAACAATTAACAAAATGACAGTACGAACATACATATCGATAATTACCTGAAACGTAAACAGACTGAATGCTCCAACCAAAAGACACAAACTGGCTGAATGGATACAAGAACAAGACCCGTGTATTTGCTGCCTACAAGAGACTCACTACAGATCTAGAGACACATACAGACTAAAAGTGAGGGGATGGAAAAGGTAGTCCACACAAATGAAAATCGAAGGAAAGCCAGAGTAGCAATATTTATATTAGATGAAATCAACTTTAAAATAAAAACTATCACAGGAGACAAGGACACTACAGAATGATCAAGGGATCAATCCAAGAAGAAGATATAACAACTGTAAATATATATGCACCCAACATAGGAGCACCTGAATACATAAGGCAAAATATTAATAGACATAAAAGGAGAAATCAACAGCAGCACAATAATAGTAAGGACTTTAACACCCGACTTACATCAATGGACAGATCATCCAGAGAGAAAATCAATAGGGAAACACAGGCCTTAAATAACACATTAGACCAAAGGGACTTAACTGATATTTATAGAGCATTCCACCCAAAAGCAGCAGAATACACATTCTTTTCAAGTGCACATGGAACATTCTCCAGGATAGATCACATGTTAGGCCACAAAACAAGCCTTGGTAAATTTAAGAAAACTGAAATCATATCAAGCTTCTTTTCCAACCACAAGTCTATGGAACTAGAAATCACCTACAAGAAAAAAAAACTGCAAAAAGCACAGACACGTGGAGGCTAAACAATATGCTACTAAACAACCAATGGATCACTGAAGAAATCAAAGAGGAAATCAAAAACTACCTAGAGACAAATGAAAACGAAAGCACGATGATCCAAGACCTATGGGACGCAGAAAAAGCAGTTCTAAGAGGGAAGTTTATAGTGATACAGGCTTACCTCAGGAAACAAGAAAAATCTCAAATTAACAACCTAAACTTACATCTAAAGCAAGTAGAGAAAGAAGAATAAATAAAAACCAAAGTTAGTAGAAGGAAAGAAATCATAAATATCAGAGCAGAAATAAATGAAATAGAGACTAAAAAAACAATAGGAAAGATCAATGAAACTAAAAGCTGGCTCTTTGAAAATATAAACAAAATTGATAAACCTTTAGGAAGACTCATCAAGAAAAAAAGGGAGAGGGCCCCAATCAATAAAATCAGAAATGAAAAAGGAGAAGTTACAACCGACACCACAGAAATACTAAGGATCATAAGAGACTACTATGAGCAACTACATGCCAATAAAACGGACAGCCTAGAAGGAACTGATGAATTCTTAGAAAGGTACAACCTCCCAAGACTGAATCAGGAAGACACAGAAAATATGAACAGACCAATTACCAGAACTGAAATTGAATCAGCAATTTAAAAATTCCCAACAAAGAAAAGTCCAGGACCAAATGGCTTCACAGGTGAATTCTACCAAACATTGAGAAGAGTTAACACCCATCCTTCTGAAACCCTTCCAAAAGTTTGCAGAGGAAAGAAAACTTCTGAACTCATTCTAGGAGGCCACCATCACTCTGATTCCAAAACCAGACAAAGATATTACACAAAAGAAAACTACAGACCAATACCACTGATGAACATAGATGCAAAAATCCTCAACAAAATACTAGCAAACCGAATCCACTAATAAATTAAAAGGATCATACACCATGATCACGTGGGATTCATCCCAGGGATGCAAGGATTTTTCAATATCTGCAAATCAATCAGTGTGATACACCGCATTAACAAACTGAAGAATAAAAACCATACGATCAGGCTTCCCTGGTGGCACCATGGTTAAGAATCCACCTGCCATTGCAGGGGACATGGATTCGAGCCCTGGTCCCGGAAGATCCCACATGCCGTGAAGCAACTAAGCCCATGTGCCACAACTGCTGAGCCTGTGCTCTAGAGCCTGTGAGCCACAACTACTGAGCCCGCGTGCTACAACTACTGAAGCCTGTGCGCCTAGAGCCTGTGCCCCGCAACAAAGAGAAGCCACCGCAATGAGAAGCCCGCACACCGCAACAAAGAGTAGCCCCCGCTCGTTGCAACTAGAGAAAGCCCGCACACAGTAATGAAGACCCAACACAGCCAAAAATAAATAAATAAAATAAATTTATTAAAAAAAAAAACCATATGATCATCTCAATAGATGCAGAAAAAGCTTTTGACAAATTTCAACACACGTTTATGATAAAAACTCTCTAGAAAGTGGGCACAGAGAGAACATACCTCAACACAATAAAGGCCATATATGACAAACCCACAGCTAACATTATACTCAATGGTGAAAAGCTGAAAGCATTTCGCCTAAGATCAGGAACAAGACAAGGATGTCCACTCTCGCCACTTTTTTTTAACATAGTTTTGAAGGTCCTAGTCACAGCAAGCAGAGAAGAAAAAGAAATAAAACGAATCCAAATTGGAAAAGAAGAAGTAAAACTGTCAGTTTTTACAGATGACATGATACTATAAAATCCTAAAGCTGCTACCAGAAAACTACTAGAGCTCATCAGTGAATTCGCTAAAGTTTCAGCATATGAAATTAATACACAGAAATCTGCTGCATTTCTACATACTAACAACGAAAGCTAAGAAAGACAAATTAAGCAAACAATCCCATTCACCATTTAGAACTAATAAACGAGTTCAGCATCGTTGCAGGATAAAAGTTAAATATTAAAAAAATCAATTGTATTATGATATACTTGCAATTAACAAACTGAAAATGAAATTAAGAAAACCATTCTGGGGGAATTCTCTGGCAGTCCAGTGGTTAGGACTCTGCAATTCCACTGCAAGAGGGCATAAGTTAGATCCCTGGTTGGGGAACTAAGATCCCTCAAGTCAAGCAGCACAGCCAAAAACAAAAAGAAAAGCAAAAGGAAACCATTCTGTTCACAACAGCCTCAAAAAAATTAAAATATTAATGTAAATTTAACATAAGAAGAGAAAAACTTCTACTCTGAAAGCTACAAAAAATGACTGCAAGAAATTAAAGAATATCTAAATAAATATCTAAATCAATAAATATCTATCTAAATCAAACATCCCAAGTCCACGGACTTACTGTTAAGAAAGCAATTCTCACCAAAGTGATCACAGATTCAACACAATCCCTATCAGAATCCTAGCTGATTTCTTAGTAGAAATTTTGCAAGCATATGGAATTGTCAAGGACCCAGAATAGCCAAGACAATCATGAAAAATAAGGTAATGTTGGAGGACTCATACTTCCCAATTTTAACTCACAGAATGGGAGAATATATCAAAATCAAAATTTTGATAAGAATGTGTATCTAGAATACATAGAACTCTTAAAACTCAGTAAAAAAGAGAAATAGCCCAAATAAAAACCAGGCCAGGATCTGAATACGCATTTCTCCAAGGATAACACACAACTGGCCAATAAGCACACAGAAAGATGTTCAACATCATAATCATGAGGCAAATGCAAATCAAAAGCAAAATGAGATACAAATTCACATCCACTAGAATAGATCCAATGACAAAGTCAGATAATAAGTGTTGGTGAGTTTGTAGAGAAATTGAAATCCTCATACATTGCTACTGGGAATGTAAAATGGTGCAGCCACTTTGGCAAACAGTCTGACAACTCCTCAGATGATGAAATATAGTTATCACATGATCTAGGAATTCCATTCCTGGGTACATACCCAAGACAAATGAAAACATACTGTCCATATAAAAACCTGTACATGAATAGAAAAGCATTTATATTTTATAAATATAAAATCATTATTTTATAAAAGCATTATTCATAGTAGCCAAAAGGTGGAAACAACCAAATGTCCATCAACAAACAGATAAACAAACTGTGATACATACATACGATGAAATATTATTGAGCCATTAGAAGGAATAAAATAATGATACAAGCCCTAACTTGGATGAACCCAAAAACATCATGCTGAGTTAAAAGAAGCCAGTCACAAAAGTCCACACATTAAATGATTCCATTTAATTTGTATTAAGGTCTAGAATAGGAAAATTTATAATAGAGACAAAGTAGATCAGTGGTTGACTTAGGGCTTGGGGGGAGGTGGGTGATGAGGAAATAGAGGGGTGATAGCTAAGGGGTATAGGGTTTCTTTCTGAGGTGATACAAATGTTCTAAAGTCAACTGTGTTGATGGTTGCACATATCTGTGAATAGGGTAAAAATCATTAAATGGTACACTTTAAGTGGGAGAATTATATATGTGCATTACATATTAAAAAAGCTGTTTGAAAAAAAAATGTTCTATGAGCATTTGAAAGGTTGTTTTTTAAAAGCATACAAACATTTATACACATCAACCTCATTATTTCCAGATGTTTCTCTAACTCTGCTTTTTTTGTTGTTTTTAATTTCATTTCTATGGTCTGTCATGGGCTAAGTATGTGTGTTCAAGCTCTCTAGTGTTCTGTATTATCCATTTCTCCTTGAGGGTCCTCTAGGGCAGCGGTCCCCAACCTTTTTGCCACCAGGGACCGGTGTCATGGAAGACAATTTTTCCACAGACGGGGGTGGGGGGTGGGGGATGGTTCAGGCGGTAACGTGAGGAATGGGGAGCGATAGGGAGCTGCAGATGAAGTTTCTCTCGCTCGCCCGCCCGCCGCTCACCTCCTCTGTGCGGCCTGGGCTAGAGTATGCTTCTGCAGGTTATAGTTCCATCTTTCTGTTCCAAGCTATGTCTCCTAGACTACCCACTGCAGAGTTGCAATGTTGTTTTTTCATCTTACACATTCTTTTTTGTGTGTGATAAACACAGAAGATTCAATTTACCATCTTAACCAATTTTTAAGCATACAGTTCAGCAGTGTTAAGTATGTTCACACTGTTGCACAACAGATCTCTAGAACATCTTCATCTTGCAACACTGAAACTCTATACCCAATAAACATGAACTCCCCCTCCTTTCTCTCCCCAGCCGTTGGCAGCCACTTTTCTACTTTGTTTCTATGATTTTCACTATTTCAGATACTTCATGTAGGTGGAATATACAGTGCTTATCTTTTTGTGACTGGCTTATTTCACTCAGCACAAGGTCCTGGAGATTCACCTATGTTATAGCATGTGACAGGATTTTCTTCTTTTAAGGCTGCATAACATTCTATTGTATATATATCACATTATATTTATCCATTCATCTGCTGATGGACGTGTCTTGATTATTGTGAGTAATGCTGCAATGAACATGGGTGTGCAGATATCTCTGAGATCCTGCTTTGAATTCCTTTGGATATACACCCAGAAGTGGGATTGCTGTATCATATCGTCATTCTCTTTTTAATTTTTTAGGAACCTCCATACTGTTTTCCGTAATGGCTGTGCCATTTTATATTTCCACCAGCAGTGCACAAGGGATCCAATTTCTCTGCATCCTTGCCAACAATTGTTATTTTCTGTTCTTTTGATACTACCCATCCTAATAGGTGTGCAGTAGTATCTCATTGTGGTTTTGATTTGCATTTCTTTGATGATTAGTGATATTAAGCATCTTTTCATATACTTGTTGGCCATTCATATATACTCCCTGGAGAATTGTCTATTCGAGCCCTTTACCCATTTCTAAATTGGGTTTCTTTGTTGTTGACTTTTAGAAGTTCCATATATAATCTGGATATTGATCACTTATCATGATTTGCAAATATTTTCTCCTATTCCATAGGTTGTCTTTTAACTCTGTTGATTGTGTCCTTTGAAGCAGAGTTTTAAATTCTGATATAGTATAATTTATTTATTTTTGCTTTTGTTGCCTATACTGTTGGTGTCATATCCACGAAATCATTGCCAAATCCAATGTCGTGAAGCTTTCCCCCCATGTTTTCTTCTAAGAGTTTTATAATTTTAGCTCTTCTGTTTGGATCTTTGATCCATTTTGAGTTAATTTTGTATATGGTAAAAGGTAATGGTCCAAATTAATTCTTCTGCATGTGGATATCCAGTTTTCCAACACCATTTGTTGAAGAGACTATTCTTTTCCCACTGTGTAGTCTCGGTGGCCTTATGGAAAATCATCCATCTAATACATTCTTAGAAAGCAGCTGTTAGCAGCTGCACGAGGACTATTTTCAAAATACAGTATCGCTAGATTAGCTTCTTGACTCCTTTCTTTTCTTTTCTTTTTTTTTCACACACACACACTGTATTTTATTTTTACAAGAGATAAATAGACTGACACCAAGCATTGTACATGGATGACCACAACAAAAGCAACAATGATTGCAATTACCAAACATGAAACACACTCATACTATGTCACAGTATTGACATTCAGTCCAGTAATCCTCCACTGTAACAGCTCCTTTACTTTGCAGTGAAAATTGATTTGTATATTCTTTGCCTCTGAGTCCTTGTGGGATTTTTTTTTTTTAATTCAGACAGAAAGTCACAAAAATTATACTCATCCTCATCAGTTCACTCAGTCCCATGTAATTAATCTTTTTTTCCATCTTGATCTTTTGTTAGCACTTTTATGAGTTCATCAGTTTTTCATTAGAGTTCTGAAAATGCTTATTCATTCAGTTCAGCAGTACAGTCAGTTACCAGAAACCTGTACTTGTCAGAGTCTTTTCCATGAATTTCTTGAAGATGAAACCCTTTTACAGGAACATATTTGCAAAAGCATCAGAGTACACCCAGAACTGTCTGTAAATGACAAAAGACTTAAAAATGACCGCAGTTAAAGATTTGATGAAAGTTCATAATAATGCAGTTGACAAGAAAATGAGTTATTTCTGAGATATACATTTTAAAGTAATAACTAGGATTATTACTTATAACATTATACCAGAACATATAAGATGTTTAGAAATTTCATGTAATGTCTGAAACATTTATATGAACATATTTCCATACAAATAACCCAATGAAAGTTTAGTATTAGTTGTTTTGTTTGTTTCTTTGTTTTATACTGCAGGTTCTTATTAGGCATCAATTTTATACACATCAGTGTATACATGTCAATCCCAATCGCCCAATTCAGCACACCACCATCCCCACCCCACCGCAGTTTTCCCCCCTTGGTGTCCATATGTCCATTCTTGACATCTGTGTCTCAACTTCTGCCCTTCAAACCGGCTCATCTGTACCATTTTTCTAGGTTCCACATACATGCATTAATATACGATATTTGTTTTTCTCTTTCTGACTTACTTCACTCTGTATGACAGTCTCTAGATCCATCCACTTCTCAACAAATGACTCAATTTCGTTCCTTTTTATGGCTGAGTAATATTCCATTGTATATATGTACCACAACTTCTTTATCCATTCGTCTGTTGATGGGCATTTAGGTTTCTTCCATGACCTGGCTATTGTAAATAGTGCTGCAATGAATATTCGGGTGCATGTGTCTTTTTGAATTACGGTTTTCTCTGGGTATATGCCCAGGAGTGGGATTGCTGGGTCGTATGGTAATTCTATTTTTAGTTTTTTAAGGAACCTCCATATTGTTCTCCATAATGGCTGTATCAATTTACATTCCCACCAACAGTGCAAGAGGGTTCCCTTTTCTCCACACCCTCGCCAGCATTTGTTGTTTGTAGATTTTCTGATGATGCCCATTCTAACAGGAGTGAGGTGATACCTCATTGTAGTTTTGATTTGCATTTCTCTAATAATTAGTGATGTTGAGCATCTTTTCATGTGCTTCGTGGCTGTCTGTATGTCTTCTTTGGAGAAATGTCTATTTAGGTCTTCTGCCCATTTATGGATTGGGGTGTTTGTTTCTTTAATATTGAGCTGAATGAGCTGTTTATATATTTTGGAGATTAATCCTTTGTCCATTGATTCGTTTGCAAATATTTTCTCCCATTCTGAGGGTTGTCTTTTCGTCTTGTTTATGGATTCCTTTGCTGTGCAAAAGCTTTGAAGTTTCATTAGGTCCCATTTGTTTATTTTTGTTTTTATTTCCATTACTCTAGGAGGTGGATCAAAAAAGATCTTGCTGTGATTTATGTCAAAGAGTGTTCTTCCTATGTTTTCCTCTAAGAGTTTTATAGTGTCCGGTCTTATATTTAGGTCTCTAATCCATTTTGAGTTTATTTTTGTGTATGGTGTTAGGGAGTATTCTAATTTCATTCTTTTACATGTAGCTGTCCAGTTTTCCCAGCACCACTTATTGAAGAGACTGTCTTTTCCCCATTGTATATCTTTGCCTCCTTTGTCATAGATTAGTTGACCATAAGTGCTTGGGTTAATCTCTGGGCTTTCTATCTTGTTCCATTGATCTATGTTTCTGTTTTTGTGCCAGTACCATATTGTCTTGATTACTGTAGCTTTGTAGTATAGTCTGAAGTCAGGGAGTCTGATTCCTCCAGCTCCATTTTTTTCCCTCAAGACTGCTTTGGCTATTCGGGGTCTTTTGTGTCTCCATACAAATTTTAAGATGATTTGTTCTAGCTCCGTAAAAAAGGCCATTGGTAATTTGATAGGGATTGCATTGAATCTGTAGATTGCTTTGGGTAGTATACTCATTTTCACAATGTTGATTCTTCCAATCCAAGAACATGGTATATCTCTCCATCTGTTGGTGTCATCTTTAATTTCTTTCATCAGTGTCTTATAGTTTTCTGCATACAGGTCTTTTGTCTCCCTAGGTAGGTTTATTCCTAGGTATTTTATTCTTTTTGTTGCAATGGTAAATGGGAGTGTTTCCATAATTTCTCTTTCAGATTTTTCATTAGTGTATAGGAATGCAAGAGATTTCTGTGCATTAATTTTGTATCCTGCAACTTTACCATATTCATTAATTAGCTCTAGCAGTTTTCTGGTGGCAGTTTTAGGATTCTCTATGTATAGTATCATGTCATCCGCAAACAGTGACAGTTTTACTTCCTCTTTTCCAATTTGTATTCCTTTTATTTCTTTTTCTTCTCTGATTGCCGTGGCTAGGACTTCCAGAACTATGTTGAATAATAGTGGTGAGAGTGGACATCCTTGTCTCGTTCCTGATCTTAGAGGAAATGCTTTCAGTTTTTCACCATTGAGAATGATGTTTGCTGTGGGTTTGTCATATATGGCCTTTATTATGTTGAGGTAGGTTCCCTCTATGCCCACTTTCTGGAGAGTTTTTATCATAAATGGGTGTTGAATTTTGTCAAAAGCTTTTTCTGCATCTATTGAGATGATCATATGGTTTTTATTCTTCAATTTGTTAATATGGTGTATCACATTGATTGATTTGCGTATATTGAAGAATCCTTGCATCCCTGGGAGAAATCCCACTTGATCGTGGTGTATGATCCTTTTAATGTGTTGTTGGATTCTGTTTGCTAGTATTTTGTTGAGGATTTTTGCATCTGTATTCATCAGTGATATTGGTCTGTAATTTTCTTTTTTTGTAGTGTCTTTTTCTGGTTTTGGTATCAGGGTGATGGTGGCCTCATAGAATGGGTTTGGGAGTGTTCCTTCCTCTGCAATTTTTTGGAAGAGTCTGAGAAGGATAGGTGTTAGCTCTTCTCTAAATGTTTGATCGAATTCACCTGTGAAGCCATCTGGTCCTGGACTTTTGTTTGTTGGAAGATTTTTAATCACAGTTTCAATTTCATTACTTGTGATTGGTCTGTTCATATTTTCTGTTTCTTCCTAGCTCAGTCTTGGAAGGTTATACCTTTCTAAAAATTTTTCCATTTCTTCCAGGTTGTCCATTTTATTGGCATAAAGTTGCTTGTAGTAGTCTCTTAGGATGCTTTGTATTTCTGCAGTGTCTGTTGTAACTTCTCCTTTTTCATTTCTGATTTCATTGATTTGAGTCCTCTCCCTCTTTTTCTTGATGAGTCTGGCTAATGGCTTATCAATTTTGTTTATCTTCTCAAAGAACCAACTTTTAGTTTTATTGATCTTTGCTATTGTTTTCTTTGTTTCTATTTCATTTATTTCTGCTCTGATCTTTATGATTTCTTTCCTTCTGTAACTTTGGGTTTTGTTTGTTCTTCTTTCTCTAGTTTCTTTAGGTGTAAGGTTAGATTGTTTACTTGAGATTTTTCTTGTTTCTTTAAGTAGGCTTGTATAGCTATAAACTTCCCTCTTAGAACTGCTTTTGCTGCATCCCATAGGTTTTGGGTCGTCGTGTTTTCATTGTCATTTGTCTCTAGGTATTTTTTGATTTCCTCTTTGATTTCTTCAGTGATCTCTTGGTTATTTAGTAACGTATTGTTTAGCCTCCATGTGTTTGTCTTTTTTACGTTTTTTTCCCTGTAATTCATTTCTAATCTCATAGCGTTGTGGTCAGAAAAGATGCTTGATATGATTTCAATTTTCTTAAATTTACTGAGGCTTGATTTGTGACCCAAAATGTGATCTATCCTGGAGAATGTTCCGTGCGCACTTGAGAAGAACGTGTCATCTGCTGTTTTTGGATGGAATGTCCTATATATATCAATTAAATCTATCTGGTCTATTGTGTCATTTAAAGCTTCTGTTTCCTTATTTATTTTCATTTTGGATGATCTGTCCATTGGTGTAAGTGAGGTGTTAAAGTCCCCCACTATGATTGTGTTACTGTCAATTTCCTCTTTTATAGCTGTTAGCAGTTGCCTTATGTATTGCGGTGCTCCTATGTTGGGTGCATATATAATTATAATTGTTATATCTTCTTCTTGGATTGATCCCTTGATCATTATGTAGTGTCCTTCCTTGTCTCTTGTAACATTCTTTATTTTAAAGTCTATTTTATCTGATATGAGTATAGCTACTCCAGCTTTCTTTTGATTTCCATTTTCATGGAATATCTTCTTCCATCCCCTCACTTTCAGTCTGTATGTGTCCCTAGGTCTAAAGTGGGTCTCTTGTAGACAGCATATATATGGGTCTTGTTTTTGTATCCATTCAGCCAGTCTATGTCTTTTGGTTGGGGCATTTAATCCATTCACGTTTAAGGTAATTATCGATATGTATGTTCCTATGACCATTTTCTTAATTGTTTTGGGTTTGTTTTTGTAGGTCCTTTTCTTCTCTTGTGTTTCCCACTTAGAGAAGTTCCTTTAGCATTTGTTGTAGAGCTGGTTTGGTGGTGCTGAATTCTCTTAGCTTTTGCTTGTCTTTTACAGATCTTTTTGATTTCTCCATCAAATCTAAATGAGATCCTTGCCGGGTAGAGTAATCTTGGTTGTAGGTTCTTCCCTTTCATCACTTTCAGTATACCATGCCACCCCCTTCTGGCTTGCAGAGTTTCTGCTGAGAAATCAGCTGTTAACCTTATGGGAGTTCCCTTGTATGTTATTTGTCGTTTTTCCCTTGCTGCTGTCAATAATTTTTCTTTGTCTTTAATTTTTGCCACTTTGATTACTATGTGTCTCGGTGTGTTTCTCCTTGGGTTTATCCTGTATGGGACTCTCTGCGCTTCCTGGACTTGGGTGGCTATTTCCTTTCCCATGTTAGGGAAGTTTTCGACTATAATCTCTTCAAATATTTTCTCTGGTCCTTTCTCTCTCTCTCTTCTCCTTCTGGGACCCCTATAATGCGAATGTTGTTGCGTTTAATGTTGTCCCAGAGGTCTCTTAGGCTGTCTTCATTTCTTTTCATTCTTTTTTCTTTATTCTGCTCTGCAGCAATGAATTCCACCATTCTGTCTTCCAGGTCACTTATCCGTTCTTCTGCCTCAGTTATTCTGCTATTGATTCCTTCTAGTGTAGTTTTCATTTCAGTTATTGTCTTGGTCATCTCTGTTTGTTCTTTAATTCTTCTAGGTCTTTGTTAATCATTTCTTGCATCTTCTCGATCTTTGCCTCCATTCTTATTCCGAGGTCCTGGATCATCTTCACTATCATTATTCTGAATTCTTTTTCTGGAAGGTTGCCTATCTCCACTTCATTTAGTTGTTTTTCTGGGGTTTTTTCTTGTTCCTTCATCTGGTACATAGCCCTCTGCCTTTTCATCTTGTCTATCTTTCTGTAACTGTGGTTTTTGGTCCACAGGCTGCAGGATTGTAGTTTTTCTTGCTTCTGCTGTCTGCCCTCTGGTGGTTGAGGCTATCTAAGAGGCTTGATAGGAGGCTCTGGTGGTGCGTAGAGCCGACTGTTGCTGTGGCAGTCAGAGCTCAGTAAAACTTTAATCCACTTGACTGTTGATGGGTGGGGCTGGGTTCCCTCCCTGTTGGTTGTTTTGCCTGAGGCAACCCAACACTGGAGCCTACCTGGGCTCTTTGGTGGGGTTAATGGCAGACTCTGGGAGGGCTCACGCCAAGGAGCACTTCCCAGAACCTCCGCTGCCAGTGTCCTTGTCCCCACGGTGAAACAGAGCCACCCCCCGCCTCTGCAGGAGACCCCCCAACACCAGCAGGTAGGTCTGGTTCAGTCTCCCCCAGGGTCACTGCTCCTTCCCCTGGGTCCCCATGCGCGCACTACTTTGTGTGTGCCCTCCAAGAGTGGAGTCTCTGTTTCCCCCAGTCCTGTCGAAGTCCCGCAATCAATTCCCACTAGGCTTCAAAGTCTGATTCTCTAGGAATTCCTCCTCCCATTGCTGGACCCCCAGGTTGGGAAGCCTGACGTGGGGCTCAGAACCTTCACTCCAGTGGGTGGATTTCTGTGGTATAAGTGTTCACCAGTCTGTGAGTCACCCACCCAGCAGTTATGGGATTTGATTTTACTCTGATTGAGCCCCTCCTACCGTCTCACTGTGCCTTCTCCTCTGTCCTTGGACGTGGGGTATCCTCCTTGGTGAAGTCCAGGGTCTTCCTGTCAATGATTGTCCAGCAGCCAGTTGTGATTCTGGTGCTCTCGCAAGAGGGAGTGAGAGCACGTCCTTCTACTCCGCCATCTTGGTTAATCCTCCCTCCTTTCTTTTCTTATCTGGATACTGTTCTATATTCCTCTAAGACATAAAGTTTGACAGCTAGGTAGTAACGGCTTGTGTCCTATACACTTTTCTTTTATGTTATTAGAAAAAGGGGGCCATGGGTAAACATAAATAGATTTGATCTTGGGTCTTTTTTATTGTAATTTTTAAAAAGTTTGTATTGAGATTCTTTCTGTCTTTGTCACAGTCATCTGGAATGCCTTAAGCTTTCCCTCCCCTGTTTCAGTGTTGAGACATGATACTTCACTTCTAATACTATCAGCCTTGGGTATTTAATTGTCATTTTGTTTCTAAATTGCCAGTGTCTTTTCCCAGAAGTAACAATTATCTTACAAATAAATACATACATCCACACAGACAAAGAAGCACTGAAGTGATATGCATAAGAAAGCAAAAAATAAAAAGACGGAACTCTGTTTAAATTGTGAGACTATAGTCTCATCAGAATTAAGTGGAAACACGTAGACACAGGCGTTTGCGTGTGCATGCTCTCTCTCTCTCACACCCCCTGCCCCACTCCCCATTACCTGCAATATCTATTTGCAAGGATTTCTTCTCTTCGGACCAGGCTTCCTTAGGAACTGTCCTCTTACTGTGGACCTCCTCTTTCTGTTTAATGGCTTTAGTGTCTGGTAGATTATCAATCTTCGTGTCTTGTAGTTGAGCTGACTGCTCTGAAGCAGCAGCAGCACTGGAACCTAAGAGAGGGAAATCAAGATTCAGACAGGAAGCTGACAAAAATTATTTTAAAATACCTCTCAAGCATCTACTAGTGTGAGAAGAGAGTTACACTGGATAAACAGTGAGATGGATGCAGGACAGGAATAAAGACGCAGACGTAGAGAACAGACGTGAGGACACGGGGAGGGGGAAGGGTAAGCTGGGACGAAGTGAGAGAGTGGCATGGACTCATATACTACCAAATGTAAAATAGATAGTTAGTGGGAAGCAGCCGCATAGCACAGGGAGATCAGCTCAGTGCGGTGTGACCACCTAGAGGGGTGGGATAGGGAGGGTGGGAGGGAGACGAAAGAGGGAGGAGATATGGGGATATATGTATATGTATAGCTGATTCACTTTGTTATAAAGCAGAAACTAAGACACCATTGTCAAGCAATTATACTCCAATAAAGATGTTTAAAACAAAACAAAAAAAAACTGAGATGGAAAGAGAAAAGCATTTTGGGCAAAGGTGAATACATATGAAAAAAATGGAATCAGGAAAGCAACTGAACATCTAAGAAACAGTGCAAGTATATAATTTATTAGATTATAGAATTTGTAAGGAAAAGAGAAAAATTAGCATTTGAAAGGTTCTTTGGGAGCCCATTCTACTGTTCTGAAAGACTAGGCTTAAAAAGTTTAGTTTTCATTCTTTTTCTTTAATAAATGTATTTATTTATTTGGTTGCATTGGGTGCTCATTGCTGCGCGCGGGCTTTCTGTAGTTGCGGCGAGCGGGGCTACTCTTCATTGTGGTGCGCGGGCTTCTCATTGCGGTGGCTTCTCTTGTTGCAGAGCACAGGAGGGCTCGAACCCGTGTCCCCTGCATTGGCAGGCGGATTCTTAACCATTGCACCACCGGCGAAGTCCTAGTTTTTATTTTCAAGGGCAATGAAAACTTTCTGATGAGGAGATTAACATGATCAAGACTTTTTCTGAAGCATTCGTTTAAAAACAGCAAAAAAGCGGGTAAATTTTCGAATACAATATTGCCCAGAATACAATATAACTTCTGAAAAAGAAGCAATACACAAAAAAAGAGAAGTGGCTAATTATACTCCAAACTATGTTTTTATTTATACTTGTGGCAGACTACCAGCTGTCCTCTGAAATCCATTTTCCTTTTCCCCTAAAATAGAACCTGACTTAGCTGGGCATACCATAATAGAGATTACATTTCCCAGCCTCCCTGGCAACATAGGTTGGTGTGACCGTGTCAATAAGTCTGGCCAATAGGATGGAAGGGGAATGGTACATTTAACTTTTGAGAAGTATTTAAAGGAAGAAATACACTTTTTTCTTTTTCCCTTTTTTTCCTTTCTGCTGGCTGGAATACGTGTCTGATAACTACAGCATGAGAATGGAGGCTAAAATGTTGAAGCAACAGGAGAGAAAGAGCTTTGTTCCCTGATACTCTTTTCTGTCTTAAAGCTTTAAGCCAATGTCATTTTGTTTTTGTTTTCATCTCTCAGAGCCAAAACTATCCTAAACTAAACACACTTTTACAGACATTTTTAATCAGCACAGTCCTACCGAAGTAAATTAACTGGGTAGGTAGTTAGGAAGTAAACAAGCTAAATTCCTGAAGAACAAAGGCCTATGTAAAACAATTTTATTAGAGAGTTAGCATCTCATGGCAACAAATATTTTTATCAGTAGAGTTTTAAAACTTGTGTGACTTGTGTTTAGAGACCACATTGTACTAAAAACACTTAAACTCTAGAATCATACTCAGGGAAGCAAGTTAAAAGATGCTTAAACTATAAAAGTCAAATGAGGACACTGAACTTCGAGAACTGAGGTTTCCCACCTCTCATTTCAAACTCTCTCATGCTAATATGCTGATAAGAGTGTGGAGGGTACAACACACTTGTACTCTTAAGGTTCATTCTCCTCTTCTCTTTTTGTTAAATACATGTAATTGAACTTGTTTAAATGCATGTATGACACAATGCCAATGTACGCCAAAATTACTTATCATAGTTAAAGACATTTCATCGTAATCTATTCATCTGACTTATTTATGCTATCTTAAAGTTTCTTGTTTCTTGTTTGTTTGTTTTTTTTTGGCTGCGTTGGGTCTTCGTTGCTATGTGTGGGCTTTCTCTAGTTGCGGCAAGCCGCGGCTACTCTTCCTTGCGGTGCGCGGGCTTCTCATTGCAGTGGCTTCTCTTGTTGCGGAGCATGGGCTCTAGGCTCGCGGGCTTCAGCAGTCGTGGCATGCGGGCTCAGTAGTTGTGGTGCATGGACTTAGCTGCTCCACGACATGTGGGATCTTCCTGGACCAGGGCTTGAACCCGTGTCCCCTGCGATGGCAGGCAGATTCTTAACCACTGCGCCACCACGGAGGCCCCTCTTGTTTCCTGTTCTTGTTCTATGTTATTTTGCTTATTTTATATACTCAACAATAATTTGGAAGACAGATATCTAGTTTTAAAATTCTTTTCGAGTTTTATTTTTTGGTAGCTTTTTTCCATTGTGGTAAAATATACATAAAAGTTACCATTTCAAACATTTTTAAGCATACAAGTTAAGGCATTAAGTATATTCACATTGTTGTGCAACCATCACACCATCCATCTCCAGAATTAACTCATTTTCCCAAATGGAAACTCTGTA